>NC_065537.1:3655848-3959181 GCF_932294415.1 Quercus robur
GCAGTTTTGATGATATTTTATAAGTTTGAATAGGACATACTAACAATTGTCCTAACACTATGAAGGAAAAGAGATAACGATAATTGACATGAAAGTATGTTGTGTCTTTATTCAGATTCATGTTTGAAGTTTCTCGTGATTCTTCAGAGCTTTTATTTTTTTATATTTATTTTTAGATTTAATTTTAAGAAGAGTTGCAAGCAAGAACAACAAAATTATGACACTAAATCAAAAAAATAAAAAGAGTCTCATCGTACAAAATGTGTGAGATGAGACTAGTATTTAATACTTCTTCCATCCCAATTTGTTTGTCATGTTTCAAAAATCCAAATTTTTAAGGAAACATCATTTATTGTCTTGTATGTTATATAAAAATGTATAAGCTTCCAAAACTACCCTTAAATAAATTTATCAAAAATTGTTTTTGAAATAAAGTAGGGGTATAATAGAAATATTAGTAAATTAATGGTTTTTACTTTTAGAAACAGAACAAAAGTTTGGGACATCCTAAAATGAAATAGAGGATAAACAAATTGGGACGGAAAAAGTAATATCTTAGTTGGTTTGTGGCTTTATAGTTTACACAACCACGCCTATTGTCTTTATTTATTTGTCGACATATAAACACGTACACTAGTGTTGATGCACATACAACACTTGCCATAGTGGTGACTCTAGAAATATTTTTTAAGGTCATCGTTAAGAGACTAAATTATATAAAGAGAACTTGAATATATAGATATCACCAGAAAAAAACACACAAATACATTAAGTTTTTTTAATTTCCTTTTATTAAAATGATTCAACTCAATTTTAATTTTTGTTGTGTGCATAGAATTATTCTATTAAAAATAATTTTCATTAAAACTTGAATTTTTATAATGTCCATATAAATATATATATATATATATATATATATGTAAGCACCTGTGAGACAGAGAGAGAGAGAGAGAGAGAGTCCGAACCTGACAAGTTCAAATGGATTGTGACTTGAGACTTTCGGTGGTGGCTAGGGAGAGAAATCAAATATTTTTTTAAATAATAATAATTTTTTCTTTTTTGGATATTTAAAAAAAAAAATTTAAGAAGCTTTAAATTACTAAAGGACTATCACATACAGTTAGAAAACTGAAATTATCTAAACAAAATTTATAGAATTGAACTAAATTTTGCACAAAATTAGTGAGCGCAATTTATAATTTAACTTAAAAATAATAATAATTTTATCATTTTCATAATATACTATTATCTAGAACTCATTGGTGATTAATTTGTGTTTTAACTTCCTTCGATTTCAAATGGCAATAGTACAATAAATGTGATACATGTGATGATGGCATTCCCCCAATGAAAAATTATTAGTTTACTTTGTATTAGTAATGTAAGATTTATATGATGCGTACATTGTTGTACACTTTTATGCAAAGATTCACATTGACATTACAATGTAAACCAATTACCCTCCCATATTGCTTTTTGCAATTCTACTTTTTATATGAGTCATCATTGACTAGTAAAAGGTCGGTGATTTGTTCTTCAAACATTTCACCTGTTGCTCTTTTTATCGTTGGTAGGCTTCTCTTTGAAAATTCAATTGGTGAAGAAAACTTGCGACGCAAGACGGAATGTTAGTATGGAAAGTGCTCTTTATGACTTTTCGTTTGCATGTTTTTCAACTAATCAGGGGAGTGATTTTAGGAACTCGTTGAGAGCTGACTATTCCACTAAGCTAGCTAGGCAATAGCCTAATTAAAGCCCCAAGTTAAAGAAGTTCCCAAATTTAATTAGTAGGATTAACTTATTTCTTTACGAGTAACACCATAATTGTCAGTGAAGAGTAACATTTGATCAGTATACCTTCAGTAAATTTGGTTGTTTGTAAGATTGCAAAACGTCAGTTAAATAGGTCGTCGGGAACACTGACGACCGTTAGACACATTAATGATCCGGTCTTAAATCCTTTCCTTAAGAAGGTCTAAACGTTACGGACTTTAGCAGACAGCCTCAAACAGCTAAGCTAACCATTGTAAAACCGTTACAAGACTTTAAATAGGATATAATGGCATTCAATAGGCGATTCAAAGCCTCCAACGTTTGGCACAATAAATGCCCCGAGCATTTATTCACAGACATGCTATATAAAGCAAACAACAACAAGTAAGCAGGGATCTACGTAGACACTTACATAATATACTTAGACTGTCTCTTACATTACTCTGCTTCTCAAGGAGATAAACTGACTTAAGCATCGGAGTCTCCCCCGGGACCCCAGGTGCCCTCTTATATTGTTGCTTTGAAACAGGTACTAACGGTCGTCTATACCAGTGATGAGGAGCATACTAACGAGTAGCAGTTTTCTGCTTCATCAGTTTGGCGCTGTCTGTGGGGAATGATTGAGTTGCAATTCTCTCAAGCAAGTCATCGTATCTCTACCAACAAAGTTCCTCGAGACACATGGACACCTCCACTTCATCACCTCTTATGGACCCAACTGTGATGGCTGAGCAAATCCTAACTCTGACAGCCAATGTCCAAGGGTTGATGAAGCAAAACACAGAATTCAAGCAAGAGGACGTCCCGAGAACCGATGTCGTCCTAAGAATAGCAACACTTCTCTGGTACAACGTAATTAGAATAATGACGAAGACCACAATCCAAGCAGCAGTAGAGCCACCTCTGAACAAACCAGGCAGACCACGCCCAATAAGGATCAGATGATGGAAGCCATGAGAAAAGAGCTGGATAAGGGCAAAAGTGCCATGAAAGGGAAAAATACCGTAAACCTTGATGGCATGCTCAAGAGGAAAAACTCAGCTTCCACTGCCAAGGTACTCGAGTGTTCTCTTCCCCCCAAGTTTAAACTTCCACAGTTGGAGGTCTATGATGGCACGAAAGTTCCTCTTGATCACATTGGTGCATTCAAGACAATCCTAAACCTTCAACAAACACCAGACGAGGTGGTATGCAAATCCTTTCCAACCACCCTAAGGGGGGCTGCAAGAGTGTGGTTCAGCAAGCTACCAGTGGCCTCAATTGATAACTTTGAGCAGTTAAGCGACTCTTTAGTCCGCCATTTCATTGGGGGCCAATGCCATAAGAGGCCCACCTCACACTTGCTAATTGTGAAGCAACAGGAAGGGGAAACCCTGAGAGAGTATGTAAAACGCTTCAATAAAGCAGTGCTAGAAATTAATGAGGCAAACGATCAAGTGATAATGACGACCTTCCAAGCAGGGTTGAACAATCTTGACCTCGTCTTCTTTCTAGGGAAGACTCCGCCAACTACAATGACAGACCTCCTGTTCAAAGCCCAGGAGTACATAAACAGAGAGGATGCATTAACTGCGAATGGAGTAGATGGCAAGCGAAGGAAGGAAGAAATCAATGAGCTCCAACACAAAATGAAGAAGAAGAAGGATTGTTCCCCCAGTCAAAAGAATGACAATGAAAATACGGAGGCTCATAAAAGATCAACAAGTATTCTAGAAGAGGAACTTGTTACCTCAAATCACTTAACGGAAAACAGTTACCTCGTCCATGGAATGTAGAGCACTTCAAGAGGTATTATCGCTAGTTAGATGACGTTTTCAATTTTCTTTCATCAAAATGTTTTCTAAACTAGAATGAATAAGGGGGCATTTTTCCCTACATGAATAAATGTAGTTCTCTTGAAAGATCTGAAAGTATTATTTACCACACAAAAAAAATCAAAAAGAAAGCCTATCATTGAAAGTATAACGAGAAAAACCAAGTAGACGATAAAAATCTCAATAAGAGTAAAATCATCACATAAGGTTCAATTTGGACAAGTACAATCATAATTACGATCAAATTCTCAAAGCGAGAGTAAGTCATATGATTAAATTCTTATGGTTAAAAACCGACGAACACAATCATAATGACAATCAAATTCTCAAAGTGAGAGTAAGTCATATGATTAAATTTGCATGGTTAAAAACTGACGAACACAATCATAATGACGATCAAATTCTTAAAGCGAGAGTAAGTCATATGATTAAATTCGCATGGTTCAAAACCGACAAGCAGTTTTTCTAAAAAGGAAAACAAAAATCAAGGTGCGTGGGAAGCTTAAGAAAACTTCACATGCGCAACCAATGAAGAGAAGGCACGTGTCAATCACCTGACAAGAAAGATGCCTCACATTAAATGTGATGGGATGAGAATCTCAGGACACAAAGGGGAGATTGAACTGCCAAAAACCTTTCATATTTCTATGCTCGCCCAAACAAAGGACGACAAAGGAATAAAGGGGGCAACTGATCAATAGTGTAAAATGGTCGTTCATAAAGTGACCGTCATTACTAAGGAAGACCGTCATTACTAAAGATGATCATAAGCACACATTAATGCTCAGATTTAAATTCCTTACTTAAACAACACAAGCATAATGGACGTACAACCTTTCCAACCACCAGCTCACAGCTGTTACAATTATCTCAAGCTGACCATTACACAGCCATTACAGGACATTGAATGGGGAAGTTAAATGGCTATTAAACGAGCCATTTAACCCTCCAGCTCAACCATAACTAATGGTTAGCGATAAAATGCTCATCCATATTGCAAACCATCCATGTTAATGACGAGTAAAAGTATGGACGAGTGTAAGCGCATTAGTTCCAAATAGCATTTAATGTCCAAATTATAAATGAGCACGGAGCCGTTACTGCCGTCCAATTATGCACATTTAATGGCCGTTATAGACGTTAAAGGATTGAGGATAAATGGTCATTATTAGGCCATAAATCCTCTAGCTGTGGTACAATGTTATAGAGGCCAGTAGACTAAGCATTTACTCACATAAAGGCTATATAAAGCTAGAAGAGACAAGCCCCAAATCGATGTCTTTATCTGCTTAGTGCTTTCTTTGGTACAGGATCTCCAGGTTGTCCATCGTACTGACGAGCATAAGCTTAGGTAGTCAATCTACATCAAATCGTTGATACAGATTCTGCTGACGAGCATAAGCTCAGGTAGTCAATCTACATCGGACCAATGATACAAGTTCTACTGACGAGCATAAGCTCAGGTGGGAAACCTATAGGATACAAACTCTACTGACGAGCGCAAGCTCAAGTGGTCAACCTACACCAACTTTGAGATACAAACCCTACTGTCAAAGAGCAAATCTTTAGTAGCCAGTTTACATCAACACAGTGGTACTAATTGTATTGTCAAATCTTTAGTAGTCAGTTTACATCATCTCAAAACTACAAACTTCACTAACTAGCATAAGTTCACACAACTAGTTCACAATATCTTTACAAAGCTTCAACAGCGTGTTTTCACCACAATTGTTGAACTTCACTGACGAGCATAAGTTCACGCAACTAGTTCACAATATCTTTACAAAGCTTCAACAACATGTTTTCACCACAATTGATGGTACAAACTCAATTGGTAAGCTAAACTTTACGAACAAGCTTGAACTATGTCTTTTATTGATGAGCTTAAATCTCAATATACATCATTCCAACTCTATTGACGAGTTTAAAGATGGTTAGCTTATATTATCTCTATAAAGTTCTAATAGCTTATTTGTAGCATGACAATGTTACCAACTCTATTGATCACATGACAAACCTCAAGGCTGTAAAATTCCTAAGGGAATGACACCAAGGTTCAAACAGCAAGCTTTAAAGCAAAAATCATGATAGCAAACAAAGCACGAAATGTAAAGGCTTCAAACAAAGAGGCAACCATTATTTTAAACAAAATAAGCCTTAGGGCAGTTAGTGTTGTCAAGCAAAATAAGCCTCAAAATAGGAGGCACCCATTGTTCATAACTTTGAAAAAATGGAAATAAATATAATAAAAAGCTTAGCTTGCTTTGAAGGATGATCTGTAGATGCAATGACGGCCTGTCCATCAACACCCTCATCATTAGCATCACCTCCTCCACTAGCAGCAATCTTTGCCCCAACAGCAACTATTTTAACTTCAACTTCAGCTTCAATATCAGTAAGAACATAAGAAACCTCTTCAGCAGCTTATCTCTCCTTCTCCTTGGCTTCATCAGCAATCATTTCTGTGTTCGCGACTTCAAAATCCAAAGCTGAGAGGTCAATGACTTCACCTTGGTGCTTTAACATCCACCTATAGAGAAGTTCAAAGCCCTTAAAGTACTAGGTGAACAGAAGATTGGATAAATGATCGAACTCTTGAAATTGAGCAATCACCCCGTCTCTGGCCTCAGCAATCCGAAGAAGAGCAGCTTGGAGTTCATCATCCTTCTAAGCAACAAGCTTCTTCTCAACCTTCAAGGCCTTTTTGAGCTCATCCGCCTTCTCCTTGGATTTCACGGCCTGGTCCATAGGTTCCACTAAGTCCTTCATCAGACGTGAGCTTTCAGCTTTAGCAGACTCAGCCTTAGATTGGGCGACGACCACTTTTTCCTCAATACTCAGATAGTCGGTCGTCAGTCAAAGGGACTCACCAAGGACCTAGAAGACAAAGACATGGCCGAATCTTACATCTCCGCAAAATGAAATCCAAGGAAGTACTGAAGGAAAAAAAAAAAATACTTGCACCAACTTGTGGATATGACAACTAACGAGCTCATGAGAAGGTACAACAGAAAGGCCTCTTAGCTCTTTATTGGTGATGACGTTGTGGGCTTGGCCATCGGTAGTAACTGGGTCCTCCCAAACACTCTTCCCAGCCTTTCCTTTCCTTTTAGAACAAGTGATGGGAGGAGCAACGTCCGATGAAGGAAGTGCAGCCACCATCTCCGGAGAAGGGGTTGGGGAAACAAGAGCCTAGAACAAGGCTAAAGGGGTAGGCCCTTCAAACTTTCCTTCACAAAATTTTCGCCTCTTTGCATCAGGGGCCAGCAAAGACAGAGGCTTACTCTTTATGCTCTTCAGACAAGCGTACTTATCCTTGCTTTGCCTAGTTACCATCTCTGCAAAAGACAAACACTCGTCATTATAAAGAGATTTTCTCGTCATAAGAAGTGTGTAATTGCTGATATAAGGAAAATTGCTTGTCATTTAAAAGTAAAAAAAAAAAAATGCTCCTTTCTTCGAGAGCAATTTTCTCCAGCACCAATTCGGAAGGTTCAGGTCCAAGACAACACTCATATAATCGACAAGCACCTACAAGACCCTTAAAATCCTCAGACGAGAGAGTAAGAGCAAACTCTAGAATAGCTTCAATGTGTCCTTGGTATCACTCCTTTAACTCAGGTCATTCAACAGCTGCAAAGAAAAATAAGAAAGAAGGTTAGAAAACCAGAAACAAGCAAAATGAAAAGAAAATAGAAACAAGATGAGAAAAAGAGCGCACCAAGAGTGGGTATTTCCCATCTTCGCAATAACCTCGGGACCTCACCCCAAAGGTCATTGCCCAATGTCTCAAATTCTCCAGACACAAAAAAGTAACGTGATTTCCAATCACGAAAAGAAGTAGGAAATTCATGGACTACCTTGGCCTGCTAATCCCAAGGAGGGAGTTCAAAGTACCCGTAGTGGGTAGAAGGCTTCAACTTATATAAAAACAAGAATTCATTTAGGGTGATCATCTCCCCGTCATGAACATTGAACCATATGGCCATACAACTAACGACCGTTCTCCAGGCATTTGGAACAAGCTGCCCAAGAGCGATATTAAGAGTGAATAGAAGGTGGTGTATGAAAGGGTGAATAGGAAACCTTAATCCATAGGAGAAAGTAGCCTCATAGAAGCTCACCTCCCCGTGAGCAAAGTTACAAGCTTTCTCACCAGTATAAGGCAACCTCGAGATGACTTCACCAGGAATTTGGAATCTTCCCCTAATGGATTCCAAATCCTTGCCATCTAAGAAACATTCCTCAGAAAGAGCATGGAATGGAGTAACAAACAAGGATGAAGAAGCTCGCAAAGAAGAGCGAGTACGCGAAGAAGGAGTCAAAGACTTGAGAAGTTTAGGAGGAATTGAAGGTTTCAAAGAAGAGGATGGCTTCATCAGAGTAATTTCAAAAACAAAATCGCTGCTAGAAAAGGAACTAGATTCGAACTCACCAACCCTAGCCTCGATTTCTCTATCACCCATCTCTATGTGATAAGAGATCAAGGAATGATGAATCAAGGGGTAAAAATCAAGAAGCACTGGCCTAAAAGCAGCATAATCATAGGGAAGAAACGACCCAACTTGAGGGTGTTTTCCACCAGACGTCTCAAGAAAACTCCTAATCTAGCAAAGAAGAAGGAAATAGAAGGACACTCGCATCGAACCAAAGACAAATCAACCATAAATGAAGTCTAAGAAGGAGAATCTTATCGAGATTTTGAGAAGTAAGGAGTTTTGATACTTCAGACCTCAAATATGATTTTAGCTCAGAGAAAGGAAGGAAAAAGATGAAGAGTTTCTCTTTTCTCTAAAAAGGAAAGCTCGATTTATGGTGCCAAAAGCTCAAAAGCTCAAACCCTCACATGCACGACCAGGGCATGCGCTACACATGGCCCATACTTGACAAAAAATCACGTCTCTATTAATGTGATGGGACGAAAATTTTGGGAAGAGGAAAAGCAATCAAAAAACGCCAGAATTATTCCTCTACTCGTCTTAAAGAAGGAATGACTAAGGAATAAGGGGGCAACTGAAGAGTAACATTTAATCAGCATACCTTTTGTAAATTTGGTCGTCTGTAAGATTGCAGACCATCAGTAAAATAGGTCACCAGTAACACTAATGACCGTTACACACGTTAATGATCCAGTCTTAAATCCTTTCCTTAACAAGGTCTGAACGTTACGGACTTCAAATAGCTAAGCTGACTGTTGTAAAACCGTTACAAGACTCTAAACAAGGATATAATAGCATTCAATAGGCGATTCAAAGCCTCCAACGTCTAGCACAATAAATGCCCCGAGCATTTATTCATAGACATGCTATATAAAGCAAACAACAAGAAGTAAGCAGGGATCTACGCAGACACTTACATAATATGTTCAGACTGTCTCTTACATTACTCTGTTTCTCAAAGAGATAAACTGACTTAAGCATTGAAGGCTCCCTGGGGACCCCAGGTGCCCTCTTACATTGTTTCTTTGAAACAAGTACTGATGATCGTCCATACCAATGACGATGAGCATACTGACGAGCAACAATTTTCCAGCTTCATCAGTTAGTATCATATGATACGTGATACGTATCGTATGATATGTATCATATTTTGTATAAACAGTTTTGTATTGTAAGGGTGTATCAAAAAGAAATGCTTATGAATCGTACGATACATTGAATTAGACGGACCAATGATTTTAAGTTAGAGAGTGCTGGAGTGTAAGCAAAAAAAAAAAAAAAACCCTCTAAGTAAGCATCCATATGGTATTAAAAATTTATAAATATACAAAATTATTGTTTCTTAATACATTAGGATACAATCATCTATCAAAAAAAAAAAAAAAAAAAAAAAAAAAACAAACAAACAAACAAAATAATTATTGTTTTTATTTATAATAATAGGCTAGCTAGGATTTTTATTTTTTATGAAGTTAGAGCATTCACAATAGTGGTGCTTAAAAATTTAGTTTTTAGCACCTTAAAAAGGCACTTTATTTATTTTTAATTCTTCACTTTACAATATACCTAACATCAATTTTTCTATTTCTTTACTACTTCATTTAAAATAATATAAACAACTCATTAAAATAATAAGGAAAAGAGAGAATTTGAGTTTTTTAATTGAAGGAAGAGAGATAATCTTAATAAAATATTGTATTTTATTTTTAACAACTTCCCACAATCAACTGATATTTATACCAATTTACTGTAGTTGCGAAAAGTTTACTTTTAGCTTCTCCAATAATATATGGTTTTTTAGTGGTAAAATAGTTTTATTTATTTATTTATTTATTTTTGCTGCTAAAATACAATTACCATTGTAAATACTTTTATTATTTTTATTAAGTTTTTGGGTTGGATAGTTGCTAGTTGTGCTAGGTTGGCTAAATTGACTAGGTAGGAGAGGAGCCTTATGGTTTTAGAAGAGGGGCCAACTACAAAAATTAAAAATATCATAAGTATAAAAATAAATAAATTATTATTTTGGCACATATGTCCAACGTTTGATTTTAATTAATTTGAATATGTAAGTTAGAAATTATTAATTTAATTTATTTAGTTAACTTTGCTAAATATTGTTGCATAAATAATGATTAAATTAGTCTTTAGTTGATTATTTTAAATTTATAATGAATATGTATTTTACATGTATATCTATAATATTTTTTATAAATTTTATTAGGCGCCTGTGTATCTTACAATACACAATACAAATAAATAAATAAAAAAAAAAAATCGATTTATAAGACGATTCACATTTTAACAACTATGAGTAACACTATTTATTAAAGTCCCAACCATTAGTCAGTATTAAAAAGACAATATTTTTTATCAAACCAAAAAATGGTTTGATCATAAAATATTGCTGTTTTTTTAGACCGTGTTTAGTCAGTTGACTCATTGATTTATCCGTGTAAAATCAGATGTGAACCACCATTATCCAGCCAAACCCTTTTTTACTTCTTCTTCTTTCTTTATTTTTTTTTTTCTTTTTCTTTTTCTTTTTTTCTTTTCATGTGAAATGTGCGACTTTTTATTATTATTGTTTTTTGAGAAGAAGAATATGTTGCCTTTTATTCAAGGACTGGAAAGTCAGTCAACAAAATAGAAAATAAATTTTGAACCACCATTTTCCAGCCAACCCTTTTTTACTTTTTTTTTTTTTTTTTTTTATGTGAAATGTGCAGCTTTTTTTATTTTATTGTTTTTTTGAGAAGAAGAATATGTTGCCTTTTATTCATCGGCTGAAAAGTCAGTCAACAAAATAGAAAATAAATCAGGAGGAACAAACTTCATTCAAACTTATAAAGAAAAAGAAAGTCTTGCTTTCTGAACTAAGGTGTGTGCAACAACATTACATTGCCTAATAATAGGAGAGAAAAAGTAAAAACTCTGTAAAGAGTTTGCATAAGACAAAATGTCTTTTATGTAAAGAGTTTGCATAAGACATACCACTTCCTCATAAGGACTTGATAATGGACTCTGAATCACCTTCAAAAACTGCCTGTTGAAAACTTGTTACAATGGCAAAAGCTACTGCTCGCCTAGCTGCCAACAGAAAAACGGCTATCCTTTTTTAAAGGGCTGTCCTTTGAAACTCTATTGGCTACATCTCCTATTAAAAAAAATAACATGATTATATATTTTGAAAATCTAACCATTGGATTGCATATTCTTTATATCCTAACAGACATGTAAGATTTTGTGCCAATTAAATGTTATTTACACATGAATCTATAAACTTATTTTTTATGCATAATTTTAGACTACAAACACTTGAAATTTAAATATTTGATTGATGACATAGCTATTAATAATATTATTGAAATTTTGTAAGTATGGAGGATATAAGAAGAAAATTTAATTTAATGGTAGATTTGTCAAAATTTACATCCAATAAAAAGATATTGAATGAAATTGTAATCATTGGCTACAACCAATTTTGTAGCCAAACTATAACCTTTATTTTGTTAAATTTGTATAAAATTTTATTTTTATGCAATTATCATTATCTATTTGTTATTTTTTGAAAAAATATTTTAAATTAAATGACAAAACGTAACTCATTGGCACTATATTAATTATTGTTTCCACATAGCCAAACTCATCTATACATAAATATTATGCTAAATTTCTACTTAACCAACCAAATGCTTGAACAATCACTAACTTTACTATTTTTATCTTAGATCACTAACATAAATAATACACTAAGTGTCTAACTGTTATTTAGTTTGGGCACGATTCTATGATTAGGGAGTGCAAGATTTCAGCTAGAGTGTAAAAAATATTTTTAATTGTAATATATATATATATATATATATAGAGAGAGAGAGAGAGACACACACACACACACACACTTTTTTTTTAAGCCAAAGGGTTCATTTGAGCCCTTACACAACAACATGCGCTGCCCTTAGTCCTTCTTGACATGGTTCACTATCTGCCATTCAAATTTTTCCCCTTCAATGTGAAACGATTGGCTTAAAAATTTTGTGTATAATAAAAAGGTTGGTATATTTATCTATACTACTAATAACAAGATTCTCCTATTTGAGTTTCATCATTTTATGTACTAAAATATCCTCATATAAATTCCGAAATTACATGGCATTTAGTTTTATCATATTCCCTATAAAAGACAAAAGAAAAGGTTAAAAGAGTCATCTCAAACATACTAAAACCCACTACCCATGTTCCAAAAAAAAAAAAAAAATTCTAATAACAAAAGCCACTACGACACTATTGCAGAGAGATAATTAGAGTCAAAGAAATTATGTTGCTGCTGCAATTCTTATAATTCTTTTGAATAAGAGTATGAAATTGAAACATTGAAATTTTTTTGCCTGTTTGTTGTTGGTGCTTCTAACTATTCGAAAATTTCATTTATTGTTGTTTTGGTTATCATTAGCTGTCTCATGAAAGAAAAGCTTTAATCAATTTGAATATTTTTAGTGGAAACTGAGCTATGGGTTTGAATTTTTTATGATTCATATGTTAGAAATTAAGATTGGTATTGATGGTGAGATAGGTTTATATAGTAGAAAGGATATTAATTGAATCATAATGGTCTCTAAGGTTATCAATTTGAAAGTTTAAGGGATATTGATAAGTAGGTTTGATTTTTTAATGATTAGAGTTTTGAACATATTGGTTTCTTCTATTAATGTTTCTTGAATGTTGGAAAATTGGATTCTTATGGCTAGATTGCTGAATAAATATATTGCTTGAAATTCATACAGATTGTCA
Organism: Quercus robur; assembly: GCF_932294415.1. Lineage (NCBI taxonomy): Eukaryota > Viridiplantae > Streptophyta > Magnoliopsida > Fagales > Fagaceae > Quercus > Quercus robur. The sequence continues at coordinate 3,668,666 of NC_065537.1, forward strand.
GATTGATCGCTACTCATTCTCTCTCAATCACGCGCTATAGTCCGCCCCCTCAATCTTTGCCTTTTATCAACGCCACCACCAAGGTTTGCTACTTTCCTCTAATTTTTTTAATTTTTCTAGCCTACTTAAGTATAAAATATATGATAGTTGGCCATCACGAAACCTTCTTGAAGGTTGTCCAAAAAGGGTTTCACTATTGGGCCTATTAATCTCTGTCAAAACTATTGAAAAAAGAGGGTACTTTTCAATCAAATATTATTGGCCTTCTCTTTAAATATTGTTGCAACAAAGGACTGAGCACACATGCTGCTCATACAGTCAACTTCCAAGGAATGATTTATAATTTATTGGTGAATCTATCAAATATCTGCGAAATTTTCTCAATCACTAAATCAGTTTTGCTTCCGACCATTATGTATAATATTTTATCCTTCAAAATAGTCAGCATTCATCATTAAGTTTACTTCCAATCAACAAAAAAGTTCGTACATACCTCATTATGAGACATCCATAGGAAACATGGATAAGTAGAACTCCCGTTTATTGCTAAGAACAAAAATTTTTTCAGTAGAACATCTTTGTCCAAGTTTCCTTGAGTGTACAATTTGAAAAATATTACTTTTGTTAGGTGCTTGAAGAAGTCGTCCTTCCTGTGCAAATAGAAAATTTGAATGGAATAGAATTTGTTTTCCAATTATAACTAAATGACTATAATCTTAAGTATGGATGGGAAATCTACACTGTCAAGAAAGTCTTTGAATCTTTTGAAAATACTGACAAAGCAATTTAGCTTGATAAAATGTCAGAAGTACATATTTTTTAATATAGCAAAATTACAAATTAGATATTTAATTTTTTTATGTTGTAATACATTTATCAACTTGTTTTATTGTCAGGCTTACATTAGTGATACTTCAAATGGATGTAGTAGCAACTTATCAAGTGAACAAGGTGGTGATTCTACAAAGTTTCAAAAAGTTGATGTTCAAAGCAACAAAGGAAGAAGATACAAGAAACACTTTATAAAGTTTTTTTTTTTTTTTTTCAATTTATTTGAAATATTGATTAAGTACTTTAAATTTGTGTTTCATACATTTTATGGATAACTGAGGATGTTAAAGATTTAATACTTAACTGAGTTTTACGAATAATAGTGAATTCGTTGATAATGAAAGTGTAGACTTGGGCCTTTTTCTTTCTCTTAGCCCATTTGGGAGCCTATTTCTTGTAGGCAAAATTAATTTGGGCCTCCAAATACAAATTTTACCTTTGTGGCTCACAAAATAAACATGTGGGTTTGGATGGATTTGTACATAGAAGCCCCAAATTTACATGCAAAAGGTTAGCTTTAAAAATAAATAAAATAAAATAAAATAAAATAAAATAACTCATTAATGGTAATGCCGTAATGGATCATGAGAGTTGGCTTCCTGATCATATTAATTTGTTTTGGAGAATGTGAGAAAACCCAACACCACCAATCATATTATCATATATAATGTATATTACGAATCTAAAGTAGAAGTTAAAGAGAGTTTAATCAAGAATCCGAATTTTGAATTTTAATATTTTTGCCAAGTGTCATTTTAATTGTCTTATTATATAATACCAATTGTTTTTATATTATAAATTCACTCCAATGTAAAACCAAGTGTCTGTCCAATTATAATTCAATTTTGTTTCAATTATCTTTACATACAAATTTATGTATCTACAAATACTGTTGCCAAAGACTGAACCAGAAATTTTTGTGATACGTACTGTAGGTAGAGACTGATTTTAGAACTAGAGGTTCAATCTTTACATGCAAATTGATTTCAGACCTAGAGGTACCTAGAGTCTACTTTGGGTGAGACTGTGAGAGTACCACATTGATTAGATATGCAGGGTCAAAATGAGAAAATGCTCCTTTTAATTTAGAAAACAATTTAGCAATTTGCCCATCTTTACAAATTATTTAACAAAATGTCCCTATTTTGAAACTTAATTTTAACAAAATTGAGTTCTATGTAAAACTCAATATTCTCATAATCAAGGTATATATATATATTTTTTAAGTAAAATTCGACATTGCTAATGTTGAGTTCCACTTAAATTTTCAAAAACATTCAAGTGATAAAATATGGGTATTTTGTTAAAATCAAGTTTTACAAATAGGGACATTTTGATAAATTGTTTCTCGAAAATGGGTGTTTTCCCATTTTGGCCAGATATGGCAGTGCTATAAAGTTCGAGTGCTAGTTGAGATCTCCAGCTAATAGCTTGATTAGAGCATTAGCATTGGAAAATGCTAATGCTATCTTATTTTACCATTCTAAAAACTCACTTTATCATTATACCATCTTATTTTACAAAACCTCCACATCCCAAAACTCTATTCTTATTAAAATATTATTTTTTAATCTTTCTTTATTATTTATTTCCAATTGTCACATTATTTTTTCTCTCTCTCATTTCTACACAATAAAATAATAAATCCCCCATGACCATCACCCACGGCCACCAAAAATCACCACCGCCATGGCAACCCTCACCACCACCACATCAATCACAAATCCACCACCACCAGGGAAAAAAAAAAAAAAAAAACCAACGCCATACCCATACCCACGACCAAAACTCATCATTGAGAGAGCCACCAACCTCTCTTTCTCCCTCAACCTCTAGCACCGGCCAAAACCCATACCCAGCGGCCAAACCCACGGCCAAAACCCACGTCGATTGCTGATCCACCTCAACCGCCACCAACCCACAAAAACCACAAACACCGAACCAAGGAATGATGAAACCCAGCCACCCACACCACCAAAAATGAAACCCATGCATTGATCCATGAAACCCATACCACCAAAAATGAAACCCAGCCACCGAAAATGAAACCCACACCATGGAAGATGAAACCCAGCCACCGATCCATGAGTCCTACGCCACATCTCCACCATGGAGGCTTGATTCAAGGGAAGATAGAGAGGAAAAAAGAAGAAAAAAAGATGATCACGGTGAATGATCACGGTGGATGATCCGTGGAGCTCCGTTGGTGCTTACCCATAGGTTGATGATCACAGTGGAGCTTTGTTGATTGTAGAGAAGAGGGAGAAAGAGAGGAAAGTGAGTGTGAGATAGAAAGACAAAGAGAGATGGGAGACCGTGTGATGAGAGAGAAAAAGCAGGAATAAAATATTAGTTTTTTTTTTAGAATTGTGCTACAGTGCAATTCTACCTTTGGAATTGCACTGTAGCACTATTGCAAATTTTTTTGCAATAGTTGGTGTTTACAATTCCGGATGTGGGAGGTTTTTGGGAGAAAAATGCTAAATGAAGCTTAGATATGGCATTTGCAATTCCAGATGCTGATGCTCTTATTTATTTGGATGCTCTAAAACGGTGTCAGAGTCTGGTTTGTTTTCTTGTTGGACCATGTCCCAGCCCATTTGTATTTGGGTCTTGTACGTAAGATGAAGTTTTTGAGATTCACAATTGGTTAGATGTATTTTGGTACGAATTTATGCATTTGTTGGGCTTCCACCTAATGGAACTTTTGGATTGGATGCTTCAACAATTTGTTTAACAATGTCATGTAAGCATGTAGGGTTGGCCCATTATTAAACCCATGGACCCAGGGCATTTTATCTTAGCAATTTATACATAAATCCGACCACCTTAATGCCCTACTTGATAACAAGCCCACGTTACCAAGCACGGCAAAGTCTTCATATTTTGATGCCAGCAAGAGTGCAGTTAAGACCAACCAACTGCATTACATTCTTCTTTATTGTAGCTTTTGAGAGCTATCTGCCTAACAATGTCACCATGAGATACAGAGTTTCTTCCATTAAAATGAAATTTGAAGTGTACCTGTCAGCGAAGAAATTGAGCAAATCATCAGAATACATTAATAATTGATACGGGAAAAGAAAAGAGAGAAAGCAAGAAAGAAAAATATGTGCCTCAATTAACCAATTGACCAATATACAGCGCATACCATTAGTGTGGATGATTTGTCTAAAAATGACTGCCATTTATAGTTGTCCTTGATTCTAACAATACACCTTTGCCTTGCTCTCCAGAAAAGGCTTATTCTTAAGCTATTGAGGTTTCGTCTTAAAGTGGCTACTCCTTTAATTGTGTGTTCTTGTTAAGGTTTCTTAAGGTTGCTCAGTCAGACTCAAAAGGACTTCAAAATCGAAGAACATATCAAATATTAACAAGTCAACATCTGTTGTTGCAATCTCCTCTATGAAGCAAGAAGAAGGAGGAAGCAGTGACATCTTCTATTTCTGAGAATGCTGCAGTTGTGGTTCCACATGAAGCCACTCAAGGACAGCTTCCATCTGATGGCAATGGCAACCCAAGTACGGTATTAGATGTCATTTCCATGAAATTGAAACTGAGGAGATCTTATACATCTTTATTAAAGGCAGGATCAAAGGTTGAGGCATACTCATTATATTTTACTAATGTATTTACCATTTTCTTGTGAATTTCAATTACAATTGGTATTATGTTGCAGTTACTGGAGGAATGCTGTGAAGTTATGAAGCTGGAAAAGCGAAAGAATTGATGACAATTGCAATCAACTAGAAGTTGCTGAATATGTTGATGAAATCTATTGGCAAAGCTCACTTTGCCAATGAGTTTAGCCGTTTAGGTATGACAAATGATATTTTATAAGGACAAAGTTCAGCTAAAAAGCTGGTTGTAGGCTACAACCTTACTAAGTAAAATCAATATTACTCCATATTTTAAAAATATAATCATTAAATTGTATATTCTTTACGCTTTTAATATACATATCAAATTTTGTGTCAATCAGATATTATTTACTATATGATCTATAAGCTTATATTTTATGCAAAATTTTCAACTACAAAAACTTACAATTTAAACAATTTATTGATGACATAACTATTAATATTTAATTTTTTAGAAATTTTGCAAGTATAAAGGATATAAAAAGAAGATATAATTCAATAGTGGACTTGTCAAAATTTAACTCCAATAAAAAGATATTGAATATATTGAGTAACTAAACATTGTCCAATAGACGCATCTTGGCTACAAATTTTGTTGTAGCCAATACTTATTGGCTACAACTCTACTCAATATAATTTTATTATATGTGAATTATGACAAATCTACTATTATATTAAATTTTCTTCATGTATTTTTTATGCTTACAAATTTTTTAGAAGATCAAAAATCAATAACTACGTTATCAATCAAATATTTAAATTTTAGGTTTTTTTAGTATAAAATTATGCATAAAAAATAAGTTCATGGATTGAATATTAAATAATATCTTATTAGCACGAAATTTGATATATGTATTAAGAACATGAAGAAAAGTTAAAATTTAAAATATTTAATTATGTTAATTTTTTTTATTGAAAGTTATAACCTTAGGTTAAAACCAAATTTGTAGCCAAACATTATCCTTTTTTAATGCTTCCAATGAAGATGTTCATAATTTAATTTTCCTTCCTTCACTCAAAATATAACCAATAAAAAATTTATAAAAAAAAAAAAAAAAAAAAAAAAAAAAAAAAAAAAAACAACAACAACAACAACGATGTTATTACCCAACTTAAGCTTACTTTTCATCATGATTGAGAAATTACAATTACAATTAAATTGATCTAATTATAGACTCATCATAATTTTTGTAATGGACAAGTCCTCCCTATTTTATTGGAAAAAGAGAAAATTCATTGCAAAGTTTTAAATAATGTGATATTAGATACATTTTTAAATTTGTAATATTTAATATGAACTAGTCGCGATGGAAAGAGGACTCTAGAGAGAGAGAAAATGAACTACATTTGGATCCAAATTAATATATGAAAACACTATTGACCTAAAAATATAAATGATTATTGTTCTACACAGATTTTTCTTTTCTTTTTACAATATGATCCCCTCCGAGATGATCCACCTAAGGCACGTGTTTTAAACCAAGATGAAAAGTTTTAAGTGTGATAACAATATTGTGAGATGAATCTTAGGGCCTATTTGGTTGAGGATGAGATAGGGAGGATAGAAAATAGATGAGAGAAAACTAGTTTTATGAGTGTTTAGTTGGAGAGAAGGTGAGGATGGAAAATTAGTTAGGCTCAGGTTTTTCTCCCTTGTCCTACCAAAATTCTAACCTCCTAACTTGGGGAAAAAATAGAATGAAGATGAATAGTTGCATCAATGGCTGCTTTTCCAATTTTTTTTCTTTCTTGAGCGTGGACCTGCTGGTTGCTCTCTCTTGTTCCTTTGATTTAGAAATTTCATAAGGAATCAATCATTTTAGAAAAGAAAACTGGTTTGACTAGCCAAATCACTTGAAATTGACATCAAACCAAATTGTTGCAATGTCACATTAAATCCACAGCTCAAGATTGCCATCCCCTCAAAGATCGATGTAGCAACCAAAAGCCATCTCTATTAAGTAACTAGCAAAATACAAACTTTAGATGTTCCTTTGAACCTCTATAAAGCCATGACTAAGAAAATACATAAATAAATATTTACCTACCTTTGACTAGTTTCATTTATGCTATCTTTGCTCAAAACCAGTTCCTTCTTATAAAACAACATATTTATAAGAAGATTTCGATAGAACAAGTATAGTCTTGTCTCTCTCCTTCACCACATCCCTCTAAAATTCCCAACCATTCGTAGATGTGTAATATATAAAAGTAAAAAATATTTGGAACTAGGTTTTCTTTGTTGTTAAGTTTTAAGTTGTTTTTCAATATATATATAGTTAATTGAGATTCAAAATATAATATTCATTATAGTACTTAAAGAAATAACTAAACATGGGAGATTTAATTAAAAAATAATGATATTACTTGAAAGAATAAGAAAGAGATTGATGATGTGGCTACTCTAACAAATAATGCTTGATTCTAACAAATACACATTGGCTTTGCTCTCCAGGAAAGTCATATTCTTAAGCAATTAAAGTTTCGTCTTGATGTGGTTACTCCTTGTGTGTTTATGTTAAGGTTAATTTCTTTAGGCTGCTCAGTCAGACTCAAAGGTATTTAGTAGCTTTTAAAAGTCTGCTCTACTAATTGTTAGTAAATGCGCAGAATGTGTGTTTAGTCTGGAGTCTAGAGTCTGGATTAGATATGCTTGCAATTCTAAATTTGCTAATTGTTAGTATCTCTTTGTGGACATTGCTCCCAGCTTGAACACCTGACATTCTACCTCATCAAACTCTGCTTAGTTGAATATGAAGTTCTAATGTCTAAGCCCTCATTGCTATGTGCATCATCTCTCTATGTTTTAAAATGCACCCTGCACCTGTCTCCAGCTTGGATCCCTCTGCTTTGTAAACAAGCATGCTATGAAGAGTCCCAACTCAGGTACTTTTCAAGATTCAGTACCTTTTTTACTTCTTACTTTCCTTAGAATCTCAAATATGTTTATTTGATTGCTGCAGGGATTGCGCAGAGATGATCTTAGGATTCCATAAAGCTGCTGGAAAAGGACAGTTGAGAGTTTCATATGAGAAGTACACGAGGCCTGCTCTCAGTGGTGCTGCAGCAATAAAACCTTTAGATAGGCTTCCTCTTTGATTTGACTTGTGTGGATAGCTTCTCTCTGTAATTAGATCGTCAAAACCTAATGATGTTGGAAAATATGCAGGTAATATTTTCAGTTCTATTTGAATCTTTTGCATGACATACATACGGCTTTTTATCACTTCTGCACATCTTAAAAAGCATTTTTGTTCCCAAAGTTAATCTTGGACATTCTCAAAATTATTTCTTGGAAGCTCCTTGATTTGCCAGCTGATGCTGCCCAGTGTCATGGTAAAATTGGTGTTGATTTTTTATTACGCAGTTTACATATCAAGTATTGGTCAGATTTGGGAGTTGGATTAGAATACAAGTCCTTCTACGGACACAACTATTTCCACACCCAAATTCACAACACGTACTAGCAAAATGGAAAGGCTCCAAGGCAGCCATCACTATCAGTTGTGTCCTAGAGGCGGATCCTTGATTGTGAGTGTCAACAAACATGTTCCCTTAGATTGTTTGGGGATGTCAATAGCTTGAGTAAAAGGGCAAAACAGACTTGAGTTATGTAGGCTCGATGTATTTTGTGCATGTTTTTTATTTTATAAGCTTTGGTGGCAGAAAAATTAAGTCTAAACTAGGGGAGCGTAAAACCCCACCCCGTTCAGCTCTCCTCTCCCCCAATCCAAACACAATTACTAATTCTCTCTAAAAGATTATTAGAGTTTGTTCAAACCATACATATGCTTGAATTATTATAACACCCATGAAGATTTGTATCTGCGTGGAATGAGTTTCTCATAAGTTTGATTATCTTTTTGTTTAATTCTACGTTGTCTTTTTTTTTTTTTTTTTTTTTTTTTAAAGGTTTGTGATGCAGATTGGTTAAGGAAGAATAATTTTTTTTAATATTTTATGTTGTTTTCTCTTTCCTAATGGAATTAAGATTTTAATTGTTTTTATTTTCTTAGTTAAATTGTTTTTCCTTTCTCAAGTAAAAGTAGGTGTATTATTTTTTTTTTTTTAAAAGAAGTAGGAGAAATTCTATTCCTATTATTTTGCCTACTAGCCTAGTGTTCTTGTAGAACTTAGGTTTCGTAGAAGAGTTGTAGTAATTGTGTGTTATAGATTCTGCTTCTACATGCCTACGTTGCATCAGTTAAGGTTGTTTGATTATGTGTAGAATAATTATGGCTGTGATTTATCAATTGCTGCTTTAAAGTTTGTTGATGATATAGGTTTAAGATTTTAGATTGTAAAAGTTAATTTATGAATTTATATATTGGTGCAGCTACTGGTGGGACAAAGAAAGCTGTTTCAAGTAGCACTACTCTAAAGACAAGGAAGCTCGATAAGGAAACAGAGGGGAGAGGCTCCCCTCCCGTTTAAATATCTCCAGTTTTCTCCCAATTTTTAGTAGATGAGTGACACGTGGAAAAATAAAAATCCAACGGTTAGAAATAGAAACCATCACTTTCTCATTTTTTTCTTGCCTCTCTCCTTCACAACAAATCACACAGTCACCGGCAACACAAATCCACCACTGTGACCCATGAAGCCGCCAAGTCTCTGCTGATGCCAAGTCTCTGTCGTTGCCTTGCCACCATTAAAAGTGACAGCCGTTGCAAGTACAAAACCATGAGCAATCCGAGCCTCCCATCAGATCTATGAGTTTTCATAATTCCCTTCACAAAACCAACACCACAGATCCCTTAACCAACCTCCGATATGCAAAACCCAGGAATCCGGTCTCCATGTTCCACTTCACGGGCCGCCACGTGCCGCCCGAATTTTCTGACCACCGATCGACTCGTTGTCGCCTTTAGCCGCTGCTTCAGTGCGTCGTTCTCCAACAATGGCCACGGCGAATCTCCACCACTGAGGCGCCTGGATCTATTTGCTTTGTGTTATGACTTTTCGTCTCCGGCAAATTCCTAGGCTTTGTTGGTGGTGATATTGGAGAGAGAGAGAGAGCAGAATGTGATGTTGGAAACTGGAAAGAAAAAAAAAAAATTCTAAGGTTACCGTGTATTTTTTAAGGCCGTTAGATGTTTTATTTTTCCACGTGTCACTCATCTACTTAAAAATGGGAGAAAACTGGAGGTATTCAAACGGGAGGTGAGCCTCTCCCGAAACAGAGAACCTTGCTCTTAAGTATATTTATATTTAAGATTTTTGCTTCCGTTCCATATATTTCGGAGGAAACATTTTTCGTATTTTATGTTATTTGATAGAGTGAAAAATAAAAATAAAAATTAGATTTAAAAACAAAACAAAACTTTCCACCCGCATGTTCAGATATATATACACACACTAGAAATATATTATAATTTAGAAATATATGTGTGTGTTCTTTGAGTCAGTTTTGAGAGAGACGATGACTCTGTATGTATGCATGCATGTAGATTGCGTGATATTATTATTTGGTTTCCATGAATAATTCATATTATAAAATTGTTGAATAATCAGAGATGGAAATTGATGGCAAACCAAAAAAAACTAAGCTGGAGGGATTTGGAAGTCTTAACTGACTCCTTTAGCAAAGAAAACTTCATTGTAAATGTTCAATTTGGCAAACTCTACCGCGGAAAACCCCCAGATGCTCAAGAGCTTACTGTCAAAATTTGGTGGCTTCCTCCTGACGAAGTATGTACCATCGCACTTTGCGACGATGCTATTTTTGACAGATTGGAGGTACTACAAATTATCTATCTATCTAACCATTTATTGTATTTACAAGAATGTGTATTGAGTTGAGATTATTATAATTATATCTTTCAAGCGTGAGCTCTCTGTTTTGACAAATCCGGACCTCGGAAATCACCCCAATTTGGTGAAGTTGATAGGGTATTATGAACGCCCTAGATCTTCCCTATCATAAACTTCCAAGAATTTGGAATAAAACTACTCAATGATCATTAAGATTTTATTTATTTAAAAAAAAAATGATGGTACCAAATGCACAAAGCTCACATTTTATGAGGTTTTGGGAGAGGCCATAGTAGGCAGGCAACATAACTACCTTATTTTTTTTTTTAGAGGCTGATTCCTGAACTCAAATGCGACATGTCACTTCTGGTGGACAGCACTTGTCATCGCACTAAGATAAATAAACCATAGATGGTTGTTTACAAAAGTATTAAGATTGTTCTGTTTAACCCAGATAGCCTACATCTTTGCCTCCAGCAAGTTCCACAAACTGCATCAAACCATTGACCTCCACCTTCGAACTATCCCTTACAGCAACTTCCCCTTATAAACTATCCTCTCCCTCCTAGAAATTCAACCTTTTTGACCTTTTACCTCTCTTTCCTCTATCAAACTCTCCACCCTATCATGCTCACTGTTGGTTCCGTGCAAAGTATTGCATGAGAACACATTCTTTTTCTTCTCAACATATTTTTTTTCCTTGCTTCAATCTAAGCCTCATGTGTCCCCATCTTGTGACTTTTTAAATGAGTTGAAAGAACCATTTGTAGTGTTTTCAACACAACTCTATGAGCAGTTTCAGACAAGTTTTCTGTTTGCTTGTCTTATCTTCTTTAGGCACTGCCAGATGCTAATTTGCTCTCAATTTGTTGGCTTCCTTGCCTATGACTGCGCACTTTTCCTTTGCTCTCTTCCCTAAGCTCCCCACCCCCCCCCCCCCCCTCTTTGTGCACAAGGAGATGGTGTATCTCATTGGCAATTTGATTGTTAGACTTCTGAGGAATTTTGTTTGCCTTGCAGCTTGCTTTTCGAGTTTCTCTGCCTTCTGTGTCGTGCTATTGATTTGCTGTTGAGGGAGTTTTGATTGCCATATAGGATTATATGCTTGTTTCTTTGGCTTTTCAACTTATTTATATATTTTTCCTTTTCTGTTTGTTAAATCATTTGGGAAGACCCAAAGTCACAGCTAGACATGGATCGACCAAGCTTGCGATTTGTCCTACTTTTGGAGTGGGGAGATTTCGCAATTCTTCAATTTTCAAAAGTTTTATTAAGTCTTGCACAATCCAATGGCTCTGCAGGATTCCAATCCAGTGTTACTTGACTTTAGTCTGCGACCTGATTGTACCATTGCGAAACGGTATCCATGCACAGTATATTACGGTTATGATGGCTATATTGATCCACTTTTTGTTCACAATGGTACATCCCTTTTATGTTTTATTTTATAATTCATATTTTAATGTTTTGAACATGTTTAAGTTTTGTGCGTCTGCATAATTACTGGACATAATACTGATGTTATTATATGCACTGTGAACTGCTTGACTACCGTGAAGACGAGCTATATGCTGAACTGATTGGCAATATGATTATCTTTGTTTTTATGCATGGAGTAGAAAATTGGCCCCTTAAAGTGCTTTGGCAGAAGTCCCTAATTGTCAATTTTGGGAGAGAGTCAACCAACATCATAAGTGGTAGGCCATAGACCCCGCCAAAAATCCCCGAATACCCTCCATGAATTAGAAACATATAGGCAGCGAGTTGCGAAGTTGTAAAAAATTTATCGAAGACTTTTTGTTCTGTTTCTCTACTCTAAGCTATAATTGTTTTACAATAAACAAGTGTTATCTGTTTCAAGTTGCTGCCCTCATTCAGGTATTGCTTTAAATTTTTCCATTCCTCTTGAAGCTGTTGATAAATGTGTGAAAAAATACTATTGTGAATGCTTGTGGTGATATATAAGTGAATTTATAGGCATTGCATCTCTTAGTTGTGCTAATGTTCGTGTTACTCATGGTCACTGTAATTTTTGGGTCAGTGCTTGCAATGTTAACAATTCTGTGTTTACTGTAGTGGAGTCGCTTGGATGCAAGAGTCTTTTGGAATAACCATACAAAATTTTTCTTTTCCTTCTATTTTTCATGATCAGTTGTTCTTACAAAACTTTTTCTATAATAGGTTTTTGGGTGAAGAGAGCCGATGTCTTTTCATTTGGTATTGTACTTTTAGGGCTCATTACTAAATTTGTCTTTGATCAATCCGAGTGCGAAGCTGCTCGTGAATTTCCTGCAGGATGGGCACAGAGACAGTACCAGCAGAAGTTGAATTCTAGCTTACAACCAGTTGGCTGTTTACTTGTTCATAAGAGCTTTGACAGTGCACCAGATTTTGATGTTTGTGATGGAGTGGCAATTACAAAGCTGGCAGTGCACTGTGCGGACTTAGATGAAAGGAAACGCCCTACAATGACACAAATTGTTAATTATCTGCAGGGTATACCTCTTTTCTCTGGGAATTTTGGTGATGCTTTACTGCGGGGAGGTTTAATAGATGAATGGGACACACAATCTACAGAAGAAACTGCTGGGAACAAAAAAAACAGAAATGCAGAGAATGAAAGGAAATCTCTTTTGCCGTTGTTTGATCACGAAGACTAACTAAATGGGAGAAAAAGAAAATATTAGTGCATCAAACGAAACACTGGTAGACCCAATTGGGATTTTTCTTTCTTGACAACCCAAAAGCTGTAAAGTTTTCTTTTATGCTGGTTTGAACCAAATGTTATGTTACTCTCTGGACACCGATTGAGAATAAACATAACTTAATTATGTTTCCTAGTTTTTCTTCCATTCTGTTAATGAACTTTGCAGTGAATGCAGTTGGTAGGCTATATTGAAATTTAAAGGAAGATATATGCTTAGGTTCTATGTTCCAAGATAGTTGACTTGCATTTTGGTTGCCCTGTTGGATTTATTGATATTACGCCTTATGAAAGTTACTTCTAAACTAATTGGTTTTGTGGTCATCTTATTGGCAATATGACAATAGCTGTTGAGTTCTGTTGGGAATACTAAACACAAGAGGGGTGCTTCATCAGAGATTCTTTCTTGTTAAGTTGGATCTATTACGTAGAGAATTGGTTAAGGTCAGGGCGTCGATTTTTGACAGACATGCATGCAAAAACAAGAGTTCAATCATTTGTTTATTGTCTAATCATAGAAAGGTGGCCTTTTGCTTATTTTGCACAACATTTTCTGTAAAAAAACACACACACACACCCAAAAAAAAAAAAAGATATCATATATGTTTCGCCTAGATTACAATAATAAATTTAAACAATTTCTTGTTATGGGAATCAGAATTGGAAATTTTCTAAAATTTTGAGGAATACTAATTAAGATCTTAGACTTCCATAGATATGACAGAATTTCAAATCAATAACGTTTTATTATTAAGTTAAAACACCAATTAATTAAGATCTTAGACTGCTACTATAATTGTTTTGTTTATTATTATTTTTGATATATTATAAAAATGAAAAATAATCATTTTATAAGCAAGAAAGTGTCACCTATAGATAAATATTTAATTAGGCAGAGTATCTAAAAATTTCCATTTTATCACTAACAGTTCCTAAGTGGCAATTTTTTTTTTTTTTTTAAAGAATGCTAAATATTTTAACACACACACACAATGGGAGAGATGAGAAGGTTTTAAAGAAACTAACAGTAGTATATATCCAAAAAGGTCTAACTCTTGGATACACATCACGTATTTCTCTTCTTTGAAAGTTGTATACAAATTTACATTTTCCAAAAGTTGCGAATTTAAGAAAAGTAAAAGTTTAAAAGTAATTATTTATGATAGTTAAATTTCCATTATTTTTATTTAAGATTCAATCTCATCAAAGTTTAGCATTTATGTCTGTCGGGGACGTTTTTGCGACAAGGGCCGAAAATGCGAAAACGGCCCAAATCTCCCCTTGGGTTCTTTAGAAGTGTTTGTTTATGGAGAATCAAGCCCAAAATTCACAATGTATAAAAAACAAAGGCTAATGGTGCTTTGACAAGAGAGAATCAAAATGCTAACAATAGAAATGCAGAAAAAGCATAGAAACATAACAGGTCTGAAACTTCGACCCACAGTCACACAGAAGAAGAAATTGAGGAAGGTCGTGAGGAAGAGAGGGAAGGTTCCCCTGTACCCATATTTCCATCCCTAAGGTTCAGAATTGTGAGAATATCTCTTGGCTCAGTGGGTTTTTACTCTCAAGTTTCAGCTTTATAGGGAAAACATGGTTTAACAGGTCTGAAACTTCGACCCGCAGTCACACAGAAGAGGAAATTAAGGGAGGTCGTGAGGAAGAAAGGGAAGGTTCCCCTGTACCCATATTTCCACCTCCAAGCTTCGGAATTGTGAGATTGTTGACTGGTTAAATGAGTTTTTGCTCTGAAGTTTCAGCTCCTTAGCTAGAACGTGGCTTATGGTTTTTTAGTTGAAGAAAGACTCTTGTATTGAGCTTGGGGTGTTGCTCTCAGAGTAAGACCTCCTCCCTTGTTTTGAATTTGATTGTGGAATTTATATTGAGTTTGGGGTGCTCTAAGTGACTGGTTTTTGGTCAATAGAAAATGCTTTGGACCCCAAGGTGTTAAGCAAGTAGTAATTTTCAGGTTTGCTTTTGTTTGGATAAAAGGAAGGATTACTTTTATCATCATTAAGGGAAATGCTTGACTAAACCCTCATTGGCTCCTCATTTTCAGTTGTTTCAGACCATTGGGAGGCTCAACTAGATGAGAGCTAGCAGCTGAAGTTGGCCAATGAGAGTCAACCATTTTTAAAGGAAACAAAGGTTCGGACAGAAACTTTGGGCCACAGTCACACAGAGCATAAAAGCTGTTTTGAGGTGGAAATTTTGGATACAAGACCTCCTCTATGAGCCTAAGGTGCTACCAGTGTCCCTTGCCCACTTGGTAGCACGCATGGGCTGGGCTCATGCAAAAGGTCCGAAAGGAACCGAACCATACCCTCCAAATCACACTTCCTCAATTTCCCCAAAAAGTCACATAGGCTTGGGCCATGCTTAAAAGAATAAAATAAAACATAATACATGAATTGGGCTTGTAAAAATGTATCGCGAAAATGGGTATTAACATTAGCCCCCCGAGCACGCGTGGAGCTTGCGGCATGCGATGTGAGCAGTTGATGTTTCTCATTGCTTGTAGATGTTGCGGGTTTGAGAATTAGCATACCCAAACACTCCATTTTTTGTTGAGAAAATATGAGTCGATGGAGATTGTTTGTAGATATATTGCAATATTGAAGCCTTAGGAATTCGAGTTGTAACCAAATGATAGGTCCAACCCGAAATGCTCCTTGCCTTTCACGCCCATATGTAGCTTTAATTAAAGGCGCATTCTCACTTCTTGTATTTTAGGAATAACATTCCCAATATAATTTGGATGAGTGGACTTAGGCACTTGATGGTTAAGGGTCCCATCAAGGAACATCATTCAACCAATACGCCCTTGTCCGCATATAGCACTATATGTACAATAGCACTTAAATAAAATGCCATAGCCTTGCTTTTCATGACCATGTAGGTGATCTTAGCTTCCCCTCGTTTGTATGGTACATGGCTATAAATCCTCCACGTCAATTGCCTTGCAACACATACTTTGGCTTTGACTTTTCTACAACCTTATTCTTCTCAGCATATCTGATATCACACCACTTTAGCCTCAACTTTGGCCCTTTTCATTTTTCTTCTTTTGTTTTTTTTTTTTTTTGTTTTTGCTTCGTTGGCTTCTCTCTCACACAGTTTTGCGATCTTCTTTCTTAATTTCTTTTCTTTTCTTCCAACGCTACATCGGTCTTTTGGAAATGGAAGGGAGAATTCCTCATGGATGTAGAGAATACATAAAACTCTTCTGCGTGGAGGTAGGGGAAGCAGAGATTTTTTTTTTTTTTTACTTTGGAGATGGGCACGCTGCTTATGGTGATGCAGGTTGTGGGAGCAGATCTGGTGGAAAATACCAAATAACACGCCTCTTCGCTTTGCTCCCTCCCAGTAGCTTTTTATTTCTCTCTTTCTTCACTTGCTTCGCCCTTCAAACTTCATTGATCCTGTAGCCTTCCCTTAGGTGTATCAAGGAAACATTTTGGACTTAATTTCTTAAGACCCCACCAAATCTTCGTCTGCTTTTCTAGATCGGCCAAGGCTCCAATTTTTATTTTTTTTTTAAATTGCAAGCTTCATCGGATCTTCTTGTTCTTTCTCCAAAATTTCACCTTTAATCCTTCACCACCCATGTTGCTAAATTTCAAGAAGGGTAGTGTTGGTGAGATAGTGATGTCGGCAAAAGAGAAGAGTTTTTCGTTGGTGAGCTACAGAGGGGTTCCGTTGGCAAAGGGTTGAAGATGCTCGAAATTGTCCGCCATACATGGGGATGAGATTTAGGCAGGACAAAGTCTCATAGCGCTTACAGCCGTGGGACCTGTCGGTATTGATGTTGGTGGAGCAGTGTTCATGACGAAGAGAAGCAATGCCTTGTTTGAAGGAAATTGATGTCGAATGCGACGATAAGGTGTTCTTTGCACAAGCTCGATAAAGTCAGATGCGTCGCTCACCTTGGTGAGTTAATATTTTTTTTTTTGCCGATCTCTCGGATGTATTTGGCGACATGTTGAATGAAGCGTCGTTGATTGTGTAGGTTGGCTCTTCCTTAGGAGATCATAGAAATACCGCGATGTACTGACCCATAAGGTTGAGCCATTGTAATTGAATTTGAAGACTCCTTATTGATTCCAATAGTCGCAAGACAGGGAAATCAGTTCGTAGCGCGACCGTGCCTGATATTGAGTTGGCATTGGTGTTGGGAGTAGAAGTAGCGTACTTGACTATAAATTTGACTTGGGTCCATAAGAAAAGATGATGATGAATGAAAGGCTATCTTGAAACTCTATGCAAATTGTACCACATTAAGGATGCTTCAATTTTCTTGAGTTGCTTGATTGTTGGTTAATTTGATGAGATTACGTTTGCCAAGATTTGTTTCGATGAAGCTGTAACCATGAGCGATAAGTGGTATTGCTAGCCGTATAGCGCATTTGAGATGGAATGGAGCAAAAATATCACTTGGCAATGTAGTATAAGGATGTAACATAGCTGTTGTATGTGCTGGCACTGGCAGCCCCCAATATTGTGTTATCGTGGTGAATGCTAATAAAATGCAGAGTCACAAGTTGTTGTTGCTTCATGTTTGTTGTGATGAAGAGGAGAGTGTTGGCGAAACCATTATTAATGATTCCATAGAACGTCTATTATTTGATCGTGGTATTGCCCATTTATAACAGCCCTCACGTCTTGGGCCTTGATAGGACCAGATTGACCATGATAGCATGAGAGGTCGCCTTGTAAAATAGCTGTTGTGTACGCTAAAATGATGAATGGCGTAACTTGTGAGCAAGTAGGAGATTCCCCTTTGTTGCGTGGCTATAAAAAATGTCCAATGAAACGTCGTTGTGTCGAGATGCTTTCGCTTGTGGTAATGTCGCAGCTCCATTTGTTTGAGAATGAAGCCGCGGATTTCTTTGACAACATAAAATCTATTGTGAGAAGTCAAAACTCATTGCCAACCCCTTTTCATGCCAATAGGGATTATTGAGTGCGCCGCATTGCCGTCTTGCATAGAATAAGTATATTTTGGGAGATACACCATTGTTGAGTGGGAACTTTGTAACTCACTTGGTAAGTCACATATCTTTCTTCATTTTCTTTTCTTGATTGCATATAATGGTATATTGAGTGAGCCGTACTATGTTTTCTTGTAGGGTGACTTTGGCTTAGAGAATTGTGGTGCTGTCGTTAGGACTTTCATCCACAAGGCCAATCTCATTACCAATGCATCATTTTCCGAGGTTGAAGCTACTGCAAACAGCAACATAAAGCTGCCACGGCCGCTATTAGTAACTTTGAACCCTTTTTGGTCCGTTTCTCACTTGCGGCTTCAAAGTAAAGAAGAGAGCGACTGCAAGGCAATGTCTCAAAGATGGTGATGTTGGATAGGGACTACGACATTGCTTCAACTTTTTCCTTCAGCTCCTTTCTTGCTTTCCCTTTTTTTTTTTTTTTTTTGATTGTCTTGTTTTGAGCCCCAAGCTTTGAAATTTCGAACTAGTTGAAATGTGTAATATGGCTTGCTGCCTTAGAAACATTTTCTATTGTATTTCACCCTTGTGGACAGCACACTTTTGTATAGAGCAGCTCCTGTCTAATTATATTGGTGCTACTTTGAGTTTGTACTGTCATGGTTAGTAGGCACAATTTGTATTTTGTACAAAGAAACACATATACGATGTCTCAACATGTAATTTGAATTTTGGAATGAAAACAATGATTTGTATCTCAAGGATATGAATAGTTTGTATTTTGTACCTTGAGAACGAGTTTCTACCTTTCTTAAATAGGCCATGAGCATGTTTTTGTTGCGAAAACAACTCTTGTATGGCTGTGACCGTTTGAATATGTTGAGAAAAAGCTTACTTGGAAGGGTCAAGTGCACCTTGTGATGAAGTAGCATAATTTCGATAGATTATATGCACTTAGGCTCTTGAAGATTACTTGTGCTTGATTGGATAGCTCGTGAATATGGCTTTGCCTTTGCAAAGACAAGTTAGTAGACATATTGCTTGGTTGTCATGCCTTTGCGGACAGGTTTTGGCTAAGTGCACGTCTCGCTGTTTGTGCACCATTTTTCAGCGCTCTATTGACGGGCAGATTTGGTTTCACATACAGCAGCTCATATATATTAAAGATTGGCTCGCCGCTTGGTAGTCGACTTATTCTCGACATGTATTAGGTTGCTATTTCGTTAGTTTCAAGAAGCCCCCACATATGGGCTGCGTTTTGCGCATGCTGCGGCTTATGGTGCACTTGTTTGTCACCGTTTCATAGAGGTTGATTGCGTTCTCATAGGCAGCGGCTTGAATAAAGCTCGTATTGCTATCAATTTTTGAAGATATCACATTCATGGATATAACGCCTTATAGAATGCACAATTTTGCCATTCTCTTGAGGAGTTTTATCCTTGCACATAGTGAATTACCATTTGGCAATGGGGTAATAGTTCATTAACTTCCTTGCCGCTTCATAAGGTTTATGCATCGGCTTTCTCATCCTTTTGAGGGCTGGCTATGTCCCCGCATGTAGTGGATCACCGTGCTTGAATTTTAAGATATTATGTTGGCTTTCCTACCGCTTTGTAAGGCTTGCCGTTAAGAAATTTTGCTTTCCTTACTTTGTCGAAGGTATTGCATCCTCGTAAGTAGGGGTCTTGCCACCTATGAATGATATGATGTCTCGCCGACTTCCTAATCATTCGGTAGGGATTTCCTTTGAATACGTATTGGCTTCCCTACCTTGTTGAGGGCTTGTCGTGCCCTTACAAGTAGGGGTATCGCCATAATAAAATGTCTCATTGGCTTCCTAGACATTTGATAGGGCTTACCATTGAGAGAGTATGTGTTTAGTTTTCTCTACCTTATTGAGAGTATTTTTTTTTTTTTACTCTCACATGTAAAGGCTTTGCCATAAGAGTAATTTGTTGGTTTTCTTGCCGTTTCACAAGGTTTCTCATTAGAAGAAAGCGTTGGCTTTCCCCACCTTATTGAAGGCATTGCACCTTCGCATGTAGGGATCTCACCATACTTGGATAACATGATAGTTCGTCGGTTTCCTAGTATTTCATAGGGCTTGCCTTCGAAAATTGGTATAAGCGAGACGTATTGTCATCGCTTATGAACGAGGCGTCAAAGCAACAAATGATATGCTTCTTGATGAGTTTGGCTACAACCATTCACATCGCTTTTCTTGAGTCAAATTGCTTCCACCCACTTAGTGAACTATTTAGTGGCGGCAAAGACCCGAATGTACTCATTCAAGGGCGAATGGATAGGTCCGATGAGTTCAAGCCATCGAGTATAAAAGGCTATGGAGCGCTCACGTCTTAAAGGCTTATATGGTGTGTGAGTATAAGCTTGGAGTGCACTTGGAAGTGTGGCGACTTTAGCGAATTTGGTTATGCCAAACCAATGGTATCTCATCGCCAAGAGCTGTTGGTAAGATTTATTCCTCCCTTAGTACTCACCATATTTCTTCAAGATGAATTCCAAAAATGGGGTTCCTCATTTGCTATATAGAGGGCAGAATATAATTCCTCTTTGTCGAAGATTTGTTGTGCCGCAGACAGCGTCTCCATATTCAGCTAACTTGGCTTCTGATTTTGGGATAATGATAGGCTAAGTGTCGGAGATGTCGGTATAGGGTTGTTTCATTCCCAGCACCACAGTTTTTCTGCCACACTTCGGTTAGCCTCTTTGTCGAAGATACATGGTACCGCAAACAGCGACTCCATACTTTGCTTGCTTGGCTTCTAACTTTCGGACAATGATGGGCTAAGCATTAAAGACGTCGGTATAGGGTTGTTGCATCCCTAGCACAACAATTTTTTCTTATTGGCCTCTATGCTGCTTATGTCGAGCTTTCACATCAATACTAAGATTCCACTCGAAAATCTTTGGAATGGATTTCCAGCAACTAGCTTGTGATTTTTTGAGTTGTTTGACATCAATGTTTAGAGCGAGCTCTAGTGAAGCACTCTTCAAAGGTGCGCGCGAACTTTCCTTATTAGTTGGCTTGACCGCGGATTTCAATTGCAAGGATTGAGTGACAAGAACAATTTTCTTGATGATGGCAATGTTTGAACTTCCCTCTTCATGTATAATCTCAAATCTAAGAAGGATTAAGGCATTGTCATGGCTTAGAATGCATGCGCTTGTCATGACTTGAGATATATGAACATGCCATGGCTTGGCGTGCGCGGATCAACCAAGATTTTGGATGCGTGAGCTCGTCATAGCTTAGCGTTCATGAGCGTGTCACAGCTTTGGTGAGAGGGAATTGAGTTCAAATTTTCTTTGTCGTTGGTTGCTCCGAGAAGGTTTCCGTTTCACCTTAAGTGCAAATGTGATTTATATTAGTAAGCGATAGTCATGGCCAAGCGAAGTAGCATAAACGACTTATAAAAAATATTTTGATTAAAAATTTGAAAGATTAAAATGGTTTAAACGATATGTATAAAAAAATGAATTAGCGAAGAGAGTGCTCGAGAGTCTTAGCTTAAGCGTGCTTTAAACGATAGTATGTCGCTCGTATGACTTCAAAACTTGGCTTATGAAATGTCGCTTCTTAAAGACTTGATGTATGGTGTGTCGCAACCTCAAGGCTTGGTGCATGGAACGTCTAGCGCCTTACGATGGGCCATTTAGCTATGGTCTTTAGCTCTTTGGTGAAGACTTCATTTAGAGGTGACGCCAAAAATGTTTAGCTGCGAAGGGTCGCACATAGCAGCAATTATTGTTGTGCTAAAATGAGTTAATCACCCGCGACAGCCCCCATATGCTCGGCGCTGGCTCAGCAACAATACAACTTAACAATAAAGGACACATGTGTTGAGAAGATGTTGAGGATGAGCTTTTAGCCGTTGTTGTTGGGGTTCTTGGTTTTGAAATTGATGTTTAGAGCTTTGCATTGTTGATTATTGGTCGGAGCCGTCATTCCCTTCACAGTTGGACTTGTGGCTCACCATTTTTGCATTTTCAAGCTAAGAAAAAAAAAATGTTCACAAATATTATATAAAGCAAGAGATGTAGGATAATTCATCGATAAGAAAGACAGCTAAAAAAATAATATAGATGAGTGGAAGAAAATTTTTCCCTTGAATAAGAAAGTTGATTCTCCTTCCATCCTTCACTTCTTGGATGGCTTCCGGAGGTTAGAGCGATTTTGTCAGACGATTTGGATCATCTCCAGTAGCTTAATGAGCTATGGATAGAACTTTTTCAAGCTCAACTTCACAATGCTCTTCTTGCGCGGTAAAGCATTATACAGTTTCCCTTGGAACGACAAGTTGGTGTAAGAAACACCATCTCTTTGCTGGTTCCACACCTTTGGAGGCACCATTTCTCTTGTGTCAGCTGCTTGACTCCCCAGTGGAGTCGCCAAAATGTCGGGGACGTTTTTGCGACAAGGGCCGAAAATGCGAAAACGGCCCAAATCTCCCCTTGGGTTCTTTAGAAGTGTTTGTTTATGGAGAATCAAGCCCAAAATTCACAATGTATAAAAAACAAAGGCTAATGGTACTTTGACAAGAGAGAATCAAAATGCTAACAATAGAAATGCAGAAAAAGCATAGAAACATAACAGGTCTGAAACTTCGACCCACAGTCACACAGAAGAAGAAATTGAGGAAGGTCGTGAGGAAGAGAGGGAAGGTTCCCCTGTACCCATATTTCCATCCCTAAGGTTCAGAATTGTGAGAATATCTCTTGGCTCAGTGGGTTTTTGCTCTCAAGTTTCAGCTTTATAGGGAAAACGTGGTTTAACAGGTCTGAAACTTCGACCCGCAGTCACACAGAAGAGGAAATTAAGGGAGGTCGTGAGGAAGAAAGGGAAGGTTCCCCTGTACCCATATTTCCACCTCCAAGCTTCGGAATTGTGAGATTGTTGACTGGCTAAATGAGTTTTTGTTCTGAAGTTTCAGCTCCTTAGCTAGAACGTGGCTTATGGTTTTTTAGTTGAAGAAAGACTCTTGTATTGAGCTTGGGGTGTTGCTCTCAGAGTAAGACCTCCTCCCTTGTTTTGAATTTGATTGTGGAATTTATATTGAGTTTGGGGTGCTCTAAGTGATTGGTTTTTGGTCAATAGAAAAGGCTTTGGACCCCAAGGTGTTAAGCAAGTAGTAATTTTCAGGTTTGCTTTTGTTTGGATAAAAGGAAGGATTACTTTTATCATCATTAAGGGAAATGCTTGACTAAACCCTCATTGGCTCCTCATTTTCAGTTGTTTCAGACCATTGGGAGGCTCAACTAGATGAGAGCTAGCAGCTGAAGTTGGCCAATGAGAGTCAACCATTTTTAAAGGAAACAAAGGTTCGGACAGAAACTTTGGGCCACAGTCACACAGAGCATAAAAGCTGTTTTGGGGTGGAAATTTTGGATACAAGACCTCCTCCATGAGCCTAAGGTGCTACCAGTGTCCCTTGCCCACTTGGTAGCACGCATGGGCTGGGCTCATGCAAAAGGTCCGAAAGGAACCGAACCATACCCTCCAAATCACACTTCCTCAATTTCCCCAAAAAGTCACATAGGCTTGGGCCATGCTTAAAAGAATAAAATAAAACATAATACATGAATTGGGCTTGTAAAAATGTGTCGCGAAAATGGGTATTAACAATGTCAAAATATAAATTAATGGCATATGCATTTATTTCAATGTCTAAGGTTCAAAGGTTCAAAAAATTAGTATGTGTGTATGTGTATAAGTTTGGAAAGTTAAAAGGTTGAATTGTTGGTTATAAACCAACAAGACAAGACTTCTCAAATATGCGAACAGATTGCGGCTTGAAATCTGTTGGAAGTAGAAACAATTTTCTATTAGGGGATTTAGGGTTTGTAAAAATCTAGATTTGGGGAGGAGGCTACACACACGAGAGAGGGGGAGAGAGATGCGAAAAAAAAAATTGGGTTTTGTTTTAATTGATTTTGAAGTAGGGTGTTTTAGTCTTTTAAGTTTGTTACACTTAAGCATATTGCATGTGCTTGTCATGTGCAGTAGTATTCTGTTAAACATAACAGCAAAAGTAATACCGGGATGCAAAGTGTTATAAGTGTAATAATTTAGGATGTAAAGTGTGAGTGTAACCCGGTGCATAGTTTAGGGTATGTTGGGTTTTTTTTTTTTTTTTAATGGGAAGGGTTAGGTTGAATTTGGGTATATTGTTTTTGGGTTAAATGAGTTTTTAGTTAAAACCCAACAATCACTGTATCTAATTGGGTTGATGCCCATTTAACTCAACTAATAATTGGGTGGGTTTGGGTTCAATTAGAATAAGTGGGTTTGGGTAGGCAAATGGGTTTAGGTTTACTTTGCCACCCCTAATGAAAAGTTTTGAAAGCACAAAGAAGAAATGTATTTCAAAAATCACATAATGTGTTTTGGCTAACTTAACTGGCTCAGAACAAGAGAAGGCGCTCCAAGATTTAATGGTCTGTTTGAATTGAGGGAAAAAGATGGGGAGTAAAGTAAAGTAGACTAGAGTAACAATGACCCAAAATTAGTCTATTTTTAACAAACTCTATTCATATATAAATTTTAAGTCCTCATCTATTATATTGCACTGATTTCTTAATCATGTATAGACAATATATGACCAAGTGATGTGGTTGAGAAATACAAAATTATGTTATCTTGATAAAATCACGGAAGGTTTCGCTAAAATTTTCAATTGACTTATTAAAATTATAAAACAACGCAGCTTAAGTCTAAACAACTTCATCTTAAGACACCTGACATTTAACTAACTAAACAACTCGTCGTTTTGATGGCAAATAGTTTGGTCTCGCGTCGCCATCCTTGACCCAAATTTGGCCCATTGAATCACTAGCCGGCCCACTAACTAATTTCAGACAGTTTATCATCCGAGTGTTTGGGGTTGGATAAATGCGTTCATTTTCTTCTTCTAGTTTTATTTCATATCTAATTTCAGAAAATTTTAATAATGAAATATATATATAGAATTTCAGACATATTATTAAATTTAGACCGCATTTTTCAGAAAGTGTTCCTTCAGTAAAAAAAGTACCTTTAGTGGACTAGATTTGACTGAGACCAAATCTGTATAAACGGCGCGTGTAGCTTTTAAAATGTTTTTGAAATAACTACTTTTAATATTATGAAATGACCTTTTTTTTTTTTTTTTTAGAAAGATATGAGATGGACATTTGAACAAGCTATTTAGACTTAATTTTAATAATGAAATCTAATTTCAGACTTTGTGGCCTCAAAAGAATCACGGTATCATCAAACTAAAAGTTGACAACATGATGAAGCTAGAAAATTTCCAATGGCCTGATTAGGCCAGTTGACATCCCAGCCCTAGGCTGTTACATGCTCTATAGAAAAAGAGAACAACACTTCTGAAGAGAGCCATAGCTGTAAGAACCTTGATCCAAACATAAATCTCTACCCTGGTCACAAGAGGAAAAATGGTATCCATTAATATCACAAAGTTATAAAAAAATCAATAAAAATAAATAAAAGCTACAAACCCCTTCTAGGGAGGAGGAAGAGAAGAGAAAGAGGAATTAGGCCAGTTGACATCCCAGCCCTAGGCTGTTACATGCTCTATAGAAAAAGAGAACAACACTTCTGAAGAGAGCCATAGCTGTAAGAACCTTGATCCAAACATAAATCTCTACCCTGGTCACAAGAGGAAAAATGGTATCCATTAATATCACAAAGTTATAAAAAAATCAATAAAAATAAATAAAAGCTACAAACCCCTTCTAGGGAGGAGGAAGAGAAGAGAAAGAGGAGGAAGAGATTGCAGAAATTTTTCCATAAAGGGATGATTGAACACTTTGGGTTTTGCTAGTTTTTTAGCTACTTGACAAACACTCTTTACCTAATAGCTTATTTATACCAGTGGAGTAAGGCCCATAGCCTCCTAGATTGAATGTTGGACCAATTTTATTGGTTGTCAAACCCAAGATTATCAAACTCAAAATTTACGAGACTTGTAAGTTTTGAATTAACTAAGTGGGGTAAAATATGTCATAATTCACGCGTCTCTTAGAGAATTAAACTTCTTACTATCAGTTAAATATTCTCTCATCATAGATCAATAAATGGAAGAAAGATTTTGTTTTTACTTGAACATTAGAATAAAGATAATATTGAAAGCAATTACTTAAAATATTAATATGAGTATATTAAAATTATAAAACAACACAGCTTAAGTCTAAACGACTTCATCTTAAGGCACCTGACATTTAACTAACTAAACAACTTGTCGTTTTGATGGCAAATAGTTTGGTCTTGCTGCGCCAGCCTTGACCCAAATTTGGCCCACTGAATTACTAACCGGCCCACTAACTGGATTCGACAAAGAAAGAGAACCGGCCTAGTGGACTACATGCCGACCCTTTTGGGCCCAAAACGACGAGCTTTCACTAAAATGGCTTGCAAGTTCTCATTTTAATAAGTCTGATTTGTACGATTCAAAAGCCCTTTTTATTTTTATTTTTATTTTTATAATTATATATATTATATTTTTAATTTTTAATGAGAATTCAAAAGATATTAAAACCATAATTATACTAGTGGGTTCTAAGCTAACTTAATTGGTAAACTCTATTGTCACTTAATTGACAAAACCTCTTGTTATTAAATAAGAGATTTAGAGTTTGGATCTCACCTATAAAAAAATAATAATAAGTGTTTTATCTTGAAGACAAAGATCAATCATCATATGGTCAACAACAAAATGGTCTGAATTTTTTTTTTAATCCAAATCACTGTAATGCTCATAAACAAACCAATTAATGCCTAACAAATACCAAAGGTTCTCCATGACACAACATGAAAAGAATGGGATGGAAAACACTGAATTGTCAAACCACTACACACTCTCAAGGTGACCATTAACTCGATAAATTTGATAGCGCTAAAAAAGCTTGGACTTCAGTAAGTTTGTTCGTGACAAATTGCAATATTAGTCAATGAAATAAAGCTGCAAGGGTCCAAGCTCAAAAAGTTAGGACTTCTGTTTTCTCCCAAAAAAAAAATAATAATAATAATAATTGAAGGAATTGAAAACTCATTGAAAATAAAATCGAAATAATAAAAAATATTATTTGTAGAGATTTACTTTCACACTTATATTAAATAATATTTTTTATAAATATTTTATTAGGAAAAAAATGGATTTGGTATAAAAAAAAATGCATGCTAAACTTTAACTTGAAGTGGAGAAAAGAAAGAAAAAGAAAAAATATTGACGCGTAAAAACTGGGGGAAGAAGAGGGGAGGAGAGAAAGGGAGAGAAGGTGGGGGAGGGGGGGAGGAAGGGAGAGGACGAGAGAATGTAAATACCATCACCTCCTCTCTTCTATCCTTTTTCTTTTTCTCCAAATTAGAGAGGCTAAAATTTGGTACTCTCAGGAAGAAAATTGTCGTGCTCCACCATTCCCTTCTTTCCCTTTCCGACCAAACACTCCTCTACCCCCTTTGCTCTCTAATTTTCTCTTCCCCATTTTCTATCAAGCAAAACTTAAATACAGTTTCTTAGATACTGTTATTTAATTAGGTTCCTCCTCTTAAATTTTTGACAACTGTCAAATTAGACAATTTAGCAAACAGATGTTATCTATCTCTCTCTTTTCTCTTTTTTTCTTTTTTCCTTTTCTTTTTCTTTTCTTAACGTTTTTTCCCCTTCCTAGCCTATGATAAAATTGGTTGCATTTAATCTGGCTTCATTTAAAACTACAATCCTCAATAATTTCTTCTTCTTTCTTTCTTCACTTTCTTCTTTTTTCCTTGGGAACCAATTAGAATTTTGAACCATATTTTGAGTTGTAGATAAATAGAGCCTGAGATGCAAGAAAATCAAATGAAATTTTCCAAATTTAGAAAATTACATAGAGCAAATGAACAATCCAAAGAGATCGAAAGAGGTTAAGAGTTGCCTCAACTTCAAAGGTAAAACCAAAAGACAGATTTGAAGAGTGAGGAGCCAAATGTGTGTACGATTTTTCTTAGAGAAAAAAGAAAAAAGAAAGAAACAACTAGAAGGAAAATTTTTAGAAAGAGAGTGTGTTTCGATTGCTAGTTAACCGATAAAGATTTGAATTGAAGAAAACTTCTTAGATCTGAATAGAAGAAGTCTTTTGCTTTGTGCTTTCTTGCATGTTAGGAAAAAAAGTAAGGGAAGAAAACAAAAATAGATGGGCCTTTTAATGTCCGTTTGCTAAGTTGACTAATTTGACAGGTGTTAAAATTTTAAGAGGAGAATTTAAGTACAGTACCTAAAGATTGAAAGCAATAACTTAAAATATTGATCTGAGTATATTAATTTTAAATATATAATTCTTTTACTCAAAATAATTTGAAAGTTTTATACCACCTCATTATCTTGATTTCTTTTAGCAAAATTATGTAATTTTTTTTTTCTTTTGTTTTTTCCTATTCTTCTAATTACTTAATGTCCAAAGTACCAAAATTGATTTTATACAAGATGGGGATTTTGACGACTTTGGATTGCAAACATCAAGGAGATAACACAGTTTGTAGATGGCACGTTCAAGCCCCTAAGAAAGTTCTTTTGTGTTCTAGTTTTGAATTAAATTTGAAGAGATCAACAAAGTTTGCAATGCATTTACCTTGAGTTTATTTTTCCATCACTTCATTTTTCCACCCCAAACGAAACAGAAATGATAGAAACTAAAATATTTTCTATCCTCCCACTTTTCTATTCCTTCTCCATTTTCTATTATCCCACTTTTTCACCATTCCAACCAAACAAATCCTTATAGTAGAACTCATGATATGTAAGAGAACTTGTATTGAGCAGTGCAACATGACATAAAATAGAGCACAATTTGTGAGACAAAAGATTTTCATTCCATCGTAAAGGATTATACTACTAAATTGTTTTAAAATATTTTAGACATGCAGGGTATAGTTTTATTTTTCGTGAACAAGTTGGTCTTATTTAGGATGAAAATGTCATAACTACGGGTCAAGATTTTCATCCAAAATAAGGGGTTGTTATTTTCTTGCAAAAATGAGCATAGAGCAATACCAAAGGTTCTAGACACCTAAGGCATAGTTTTTTTTTTTTTTTTTTGGCGTAAACAAGTCAGTCTTATTTCGAACGAACATGTCATACCTATGGGTCAAGATTTTCATCCAAAATGAAAGTTCATTGTTTTCTCAAGAAAACAAGCATAAAGCAATACTAAAAGTTCTAGAAACCCAAGTCATATATTTTTTTATTTCTTTTCTTTTGTGTAAACAAGTCGGTCTTATTTCAAAGGAAAATGTCATACTTAAGGGTCAAGATTTTTATCCGAAATAAGAGGTGTTGTTTTCACATGAAAACGTGTTTCGAGCTATAGTTAGAGGTTTTAGACATCGAATGCATATCTTTTTTCTTAAACAAGTCAGTCTTATTTCGAACGAAGATAACATACCTATGGGTCAAGGTTTTCGTCTAAAATAAGAAGTCGTTGTTTTTGCATTAAAATTAGCACGAATCAATACCAAAGGTTCTTGACACCCTAGACATAGTTTTTTTGCATAAATAAATTAGGATTATTTTGAATGAAAATGTTATGCCTACGGGTCAAGATTTTCGTTCAAAATAAGAGGTTGTTGTTTTTGTTAAAACAAGCTTGGTGCAATGATTAAAGGTTCTAGACATTTAAGGCATAGCTTTTTTGTGTAAACAAGTTGGTCGTATTTTGGACGAAAATACCATACCTACAAGTCAAGATTTTCATCCAAAATAAGAGGTCGTTGTTTTCATGCGAAAAACAAGCACAAAGCAATACCAAAGGTTCTAGACAAGCAAGGCATAGCTATTTTGCATAAGCAAGCCGATCTTAGTTCAAATGAAAATTCCATGCCTATTGTGGGTGCAGCGGTTTTCTCCTTAGAAAAGAGGAGTACGCCTTGACCGAGTGGACCGGGTCGGAGAAAAGATAGAGTCACCACCTAGATTAAGTCTAGGAACCATAAATATAACGCTCTTACGTGGAAGGACTAGCCTTACCACCAGAGTATGGATTTGGAGTTTAGGTATGAAGATGGAAAGATCTTAGACACCCAACCCCACCTAACCCATGGGTCGGCTTCTAGTCATTATGTCTTATGTCTTAATCTCATTAAATGTTCATTCAACATTGTTATCTATACTCACACACACACACACACACACACACACACACACACACACACTATCATGCATCTAGTAATCAACATGGCATCAGTCATCTCAAAACCTAACATACATCTATCATGGCAACTCATATCAAACCTAGCATACATTTATCATGCATATCATATCATCTCATCAAAGGCAGCAAACAAATAAAGATATCACACGGTCATGATAGCATCAAAGAATTATTGGAGAGCATCAAGAACACAAGCATATTCCAAGTTCACATATCATATTCATCAAACCTAAACAAGATCATACCCAACCAAATGCATGTCTTACCTTACTTACCTTATTGCATCACAGCACCTATGCATCAATGCGTGATCAAATCATATGCACGTTCATAGTAGAATAAAGAAAACATTGGAAGAAAACCGTAATCTAACATGTTAAAGGCAAACAAACAATCAAACAGAAAAATAGAGATCCAAAAACAAATAAAAGGGTCAAAACATAAGCATATTATATAAAAGAAATAAAAAAACAGAAGCAGAAAACTTGAATTAAGGTTTCTAGGCATGAGTATGCGTGCGCATACATAGGCCTGTATACGCAGCCCAGTTATATGTGTATGCTTACTTCAAGTCTGCGTATGCATACACACCCAGAAAACCCTAGCCAAGAAACCAAAAATACAAAAAAAAAGAGCAGAACCTAAAACAAGAAAACTAACAACCTAACATGCTTCTAATATAATATAAAACAACTTAAACTAACAACAAAGATATCTAAAATAAACAAAACAAAATCTATTCCTAAACATGCATTGGATTTAACAACAAATAAGAACAACACTTAACACATAAAAACATATTCATCAATATATCCAATCATTCAACTCACCAATCAAAAAATGATGAGACATAATAAAACAAAAATGAACAAAGCAAAACATATCTTTAAGCATATATAACATGTAAATAAATAAAGAATAAACAAGAACACATTTTATAAAAACCCTAATCAAGAAAAAGTCATGAATAGAGACTTACCTTACTTATGGAACACAACTTGGTTAATATTTAATTGGCCCCTTAGTGCCTACAATACAAAGATTAAGTTAAGAGATCAAGAGAATTAAAGAATACAATAGTTTTTGATAATCACAACTCAAGAACAGGATTAGTTTTGAGAAATCAAATTGTGAAAATAGTTTTTGCCTTAGAACTAACTAAAGAAATATATATATATTTTTTTTTGTAAAAAACGTTCTAAGGGGCTATGTCTGTGTATGTGTTTTTGAAAAGAGGATTAGGGTTTTAGAGAAGATGGAGGTTGGAAAATAACTCTCTCTAGCTAGCGTTTTGTTGGAGACATAAGATGAGTATTTATAAGTTAAAATTAAGGTTTTTTTTTTGGGCTTTTTAATTGTCTTTGGACATTCCAAGGGTCTATTGGCCAACCCACATCAAAGCATGATATTTTGGGCCCCTAAAATGAAGTTTTCAAACGGTTATAACTTACTCAATATAATTCCAAATTATGCAAAATTTATGTTCAAATTGAAGCCCATGATGCCTATTTTCTAATGAAATAAACCTCACTCAAAAATTCTTTGTTGATCAAAAGTTATGGTCAAAACAGTGAGTAAAAGTCATTTTTTAGTATCGATTTCAAAGCGATTTGAGCACTTTTAAGTTCTGATTACTTCCAAACTATTGTGAACTCTTTAATTACCCTTGGTTGACATATGTCAAGCTCATCATTGGGGTTGGGGACCAAAATTTATTAATGGGTACAAAATGCGGAGACCAAAATTTATAAATGAGTAAATCATTTGCACGAAAGTGTGCTTAGAGCAATAATGAGAGGTTCTAAACACCTAAGGTGTGGGTTTTTATTTTTTTATTTTTTGCGCGAACAAGTAGGTCTTGTTTTGGACGAAATTTTTTTTCATCCGAAATAAGAGGTCACTGTTTTCATGTGAAAACAAGCTCAAAGAAATAATTAGAAGTTCTAGACATCCAAGGCATAACTTTTTTGCTTAAACAAGTCGGTCGTATTTCGGACAAAAATGCCATACCTATGGGTTAAGATTTTCATCCGAAATAAGAGATCGTTGTTTTCATGTGAAAATGAGTACAAAGCAATACCAAAGGTTCTACACAAACAAGGCATAGCTCTTTTGCATAAGCAAGTCGACCTTATTTCAAACAAAAATGTTATGCTTACGGGTAAAAAATTTTGTGTAGAAATGAGCTCAGAGCAATAATGAGAGGTTCTAAACACCTAAGCATTTTATTTTTATTTTTTTATGTGTGTAAATAAGTTGTCTTATTTTGGATGTAAATGTCATACTTACGGGTCAAGATTTTCTTCTGAAATAAGAGGTCGTTGTTTTCAATGCAATAATTTGAAGTCCTAAACACCCAAGGCATAGCTCTTTTGAGTTAACAAGTCGTCACATGTTAGAAAAAAAATGCCATATCTACGTGTCTAAATTTTCGCTCGAATTAAGAGTTTACTGTTATCATTAAAGAAATGGTATGTCCACAATATTTTCCCAACAAATTTTAAGTGGTAATTTGTTATTAGATGTTATGAGTGGACAAAAGAGTAATTTAAGTTATGAATTTAAATTAAAACTAATAATAACTTGTCACTTATGATTTGTTGTTAATGTATTTTGAAAATGATGTGAAAGTAATACTTCTCTTCTCTTATTATTATTATTATTATTATCATTGTTTAATTCATGAGTGATGTGATTGACACAAAGATGCGCGTGAGTTGGCGGGCCATATGCGCAAATGTTTGCGAAACCGATATGAAAATGTTGTTAAAGGTGGTCGTCGTCCCTACTGTACAAATAATTTGTTTGTAGAGGTGGCAGGGACGAGGCAAAATTAGCAAACGTTGAAACTTCAGCTGCCTTAAAGTAACACGTGTCCCAATGGACGCAATGGATTGGCTGCGTTAGGAACACTGACACAAACTCGTCTAGGTTCATTCTTTTGCATCTGACCCATATTTCTTCATTAAATCTGGGCAACCGTCTTTCATAAAAAAAAAGGTTGGTGTGTCTGTAAAATTAGACAGAAAAAGAGAGAGAGAATTATGGATAGAATTTCGAGGAAGAGCTCAAAAGGGAAGCAAGAGAAAGATTTGTATCATATTATACACAAGGTTCCTCAAGGTGATGGTCCTTATGTTAAAGCTAAACATGCTCAGGTATATTCAATTTTGTGTGTATGTTTTATTCATATTCATAATTCTTAATTTGCATATATCCTCATGTTTAATATAGACTCATGTGTGCATTATATATAGATCTCTCTGGCCTCTTTTGCCCTTCTGATCCCAGGATGTAAAGTTTCTTTCTAGTTCTTTTAATCGGTTACTCTTACTCGCATACTAAGAGAGAAGGTAACAACGCTGTTCATAATCTAGCTAAACATGCGATTAACGTCTCAGATTATTTCTATGTGCGGATTGAGGATATTTTATCACAGTTTCTTTCTGTACTTTAGACAGACTGATACAGCCGGCTTTTCTTAATAAAGAGTTCTCTGCCTTTTCCCTTTAAAGAAAATCTTCCACATATTTAGTAATTAGTTTACCTTTGTTTTCTTCTCTGAAAAAAAAAAGGTTTTTATCTTTTTTTTTTTTTTTTTTTAGTCTATCCCACTATATATGATTATCGTATGAAATGCCAAGTAGCTACTGCTAGCTCTCTATTATGCCATTTTTTTTCTTCTTTTTACTTTAATGACTTAGTGCCAAACCATATCCTATGAAACTTTTTTTTTTTGTTCGTAACTGTTTAATTATTTGAGTGATCACTGCTTCTAAAAACAATTAGTGATCACACCTTAATAGTTGTCATGTTAGGGAGTAGCAACTACAAAGTCTACAATCATTTTTTGCTATTAATATCCCCATATTGGAGATACAAATCCTCAATATTACTTTGTGTGTTCTATTTTAATTATATTCTACGGATCACAACTTTCTATTAATACTCATTTTTTAGTATTTACTATAAGTTGATTGAATGCTGTCTACTGAACTATCTTTTTCTAAGCTTTTCAAATATTTTCTCATGTAAGAGACTCGGTTATTGCCCCTTTGTTTTACAATCTTCCGTTGATTCTCTTACTTTTCTTCTTTTAAATCATTAAGCATGGTTGATTTCTAAAAATTTTATTAACTAAAATAAATTATTTGAAAACAATTTTTCCCTGAATAATTTAAATCTTTCTACTTAGTGCATGTTTGTGATTCACTTAATTATAAGTTAGCTTATTACTTTTTTTTTTTTTTTTACGGGTTCCATATGAGTCACATACTTATTTATTTAACATTTACCTTTTATCTACAATATTTTTAGCAAAAAATTAGATAAGTTGTTCTCAAAAAACACTTAGTAATTAGTACTTACTCAACTGAATATTGATTTCTGCAGGTCCTAATTAAAAGTTAGCCATAAATAATAACATTAGAGCTTGGTTCCACATTAATTGGTGATTAGTTTCTTTAACTTTTGCGTGGTTTTTCAGTTGGTTGACAAGGAGCCAGAAGCAGCAATTGTTTTGTTTTGGAAGGCGATAAATGCAGGAGATAGAGTAGACAGTGCCTTAAAGGACATGGCGGTGGTGATGAAACAACTTGATAGAACTGAAGAAGCGATTGAAGCTGTCAAGTCTTTCAGAGGCCTTTGCTCTAAATCAGCCCAGGACTCACTTGATAATGTCCTCATCGACCTATATAAGGTATACATATAGTCATGCTATCAATTAATTGTTTAAATTCAAGTATTTTGTAGTTTTAAATAATGCATTAAAGATGAGTTTATGAATCAAATAGTAAATAACATCTGATTGGCATGAAAATTAACATGCATGTTAAGTCGAATATATAGATGTAAATTCAATAACAAGTTATTTTGTGATATAACATTACTTAAAATTACACTAAGTATAATTTGAATTCAACTCATATAATATATGCATTCATGAATAACTATGATACTAAATACGTGTGTGTATGTGTTACAAGTATATGTAAAGCAATTATTTTTTAATGTAGAAATCAGGAAAAATAGAGGAGCAGATTGAGCTTTTAAAGCGGAAGCTAAGAATGATCTACCAAGGAGAGGCCTTCAATGGAAAACCCACAAAAACTGCACGATCTCATGGCAAGAAGTTCCAAGTTTCTGTTAAGCAAGAAACTTCAAGATTATTGGTATGCATATATCTTAATTACATGATATCTTACATTGACAGCCTCACATTAATTTATCAGGCTGCTAGTTCTGGCAGATTAGCCTTATACTGAATAATATAAGATTAAATTCTATGAAGGTTCGGTGTAAAACTCTTTAAAAACCTTCAACAACATAAATAAATAAATAAATAAATAAATAAATATATATATATATATATATATATATATTCACATTAGATTTTCAAATAGAAACAAAGCATACCACACACACATAATCCTATTAAAAACCTACTAACTATATAAATATATATTTATCAAATTCCATGATTAAAAAAAATCCTTTGATTAAGGCAGTCTCATCACCTAGATTTGGTCCATGTAGTGTGTAAATATATATTAAAACACTTGGCACAAGCATGATGTATAGTGTGTAAATTTATATTAAAATTAAAAATAAATATTTTATTTTATTTTAGATTACTCAAAGCTTTTGATAATAGAATTTCAGTAGAATTATTTTAGATTTCTTGAAACACATATAATAAAGTTTAGGTAGAGTAAACTTTTGGTAGTTGAATTTTAATATAGTATACATTATGTAAACATCATCAACCAAAATATTAAATAATTCATGAAAGTGTAAACACTTAGTACTCTAAAATAAATAAACAAATATATATATATATATATACTTTATTTAAAAATAAATAAATATTATTTAATAAAGTATATTTAGTAACACAATATTTCATCATCTCACATAATATTGAGTTTCAATAATTAAATTCATGGTGTTATCTACCATTCATATAAAAAGAGAAAATATTACATTTACATCATTGTATTAAGCCCCGTATAAAGTATAAACACAACATAATGTTCTCAAATGAGAAACTTGGAAGAATATTTAAAAAGAAGGAATAAAAAAAAAATTCCTTGTAAAGTTTTTCTTGATCACCTCTTCCCATGATTGACTTAATATTTTCACAAATCTTGCAATGCCTTACCTTCAAAGTTTAAATTTGTAGAATATTTCAAAATTGAACTATTAATACCGTTTATTTTGGAGGGAACATTAACTTAGTCGCATTTAGGCTTCAAAGAACCTATTTCAATATTTTCCAAATTTTCATTAATTGGCATCACTGGTTCGTTGTGTTTGCGTCTGAAACTGAAGGTATATAATAAAGAATTTATTAGAGTAGTTCCCAGTACACTGGGCTCATCAGTACTTCCATTTCACGTAAGTGAAGTTATTGACTTAAGGGTATTAGTGTTAATCTTAATCCATTTACATTGAGATAAATAAAAAATGAGATAAAAATAAACACAAAACATGATGGCATTCTACTTGCCTTATTTTAATTCTATTACTGTTAACAAAAGTTAATAGTAATGTTCCGATGATAAAAGGCTGATAACGATAATTTTTATATAAAAAAATCGAGAAGAAGTTGATAAGAACAATTAATTTGTTGTTTCTATTTGAAAATTTTGTTGTAATTTTGTGCAACCACTTGATAATTAATTAAACATAAGATCCATTAGGGCAATCACAACTTTTAAGCCCTACTTTTATTATATAATTAATATATGATATCCAATTTCTTGGTCAACTCAAGCTCAAATAAAATTAGCCAACATACATATCCAAATACTTTCGTCGATATTAATTTACAATCAAATATATAGTGTTTTACTTTGTAGTTTTGCCATAATTGTAAGGATTAGACTATTCATATTTCACTTTTCGTTAACAAGATAAATTTGTCAAGAACCTTGTTTCTAAATAGTATAACTTTATCTTCTTTATTAGGAGAATTAGAATTCAAAATCCTCATCTCGAGATGAAATTCACAGGGAAATTTAGGTTGGGCCTACATGCAGAAATCAAACTTTATGATGGCAGAGGTAGTGTACCGAAAAGCCCAGATGATTGATCCAGATGCCAACAAGGCCTGCAACTTGGGCCTTTGTCTGATCAAACAGTCTCGATTCGATGAAGCATATTCGGTTATTCAAGACGTGTTAATGGGTAGACTTCCAGGTTATGATGATTTCAAGTCGAGGAAACGAGCTGAGGAGTTGATTTTAGAACTAAAGTCCACAAATCCATCACTCGAGGAGCATTCTGATATGTTGGGCCTTGATGATGATTTTGTCAAGGGGCTTGAGAATTTGACTAATGAATGGGGCCCATTTAGATCAAAGAGATTGCCTATCTTTGAAGAGATCTCTGAATTGAGAGATCAACTAGCATGTTAAAATATTTTGTTTTCTTTTTTTAAAAGTAGTCTATTCTTGTTCATAATGGGGTGTAAAATAATGGGTCTTGAAAGAAGCGTTGATTGCTTGCTATTGTATGTATGTATGTTATTCTCAAGACTGGAGCTTTGTTAGGGAAAACCAACCTGCTTTGTGTCTTTACTCTTTACTAAGATTGCCAAACTGTTGTGCAACTTGTGCTTGTGCTTGTTCCGAATCAAAACCAACATTTAATTGGTTCTGTCCCAACCCCAACACATAAACCAAGGGGGGATAGCATATAGCCAATCCCAAATAGGCGATACTAAATAAAATAAAATAAAATTGTCAATTTATAACATATGTAATTTCTTTTAAGGTTGAGAATCTAGATACCCACCTATTTTAAAAGGAATTTACATTTCTACAAGAAGAGGGTTGAGTAGGAATCTAGATATTCCTAGCATATGATTCCCTTATATGATTTGCAACAAAACAGGGTAATCTTTCAACATTCTCAAGAATCCAAAAATATTACTCCATTCCAAATGCCACATTAGAGTAACACATCAACAAACAACAATGCCTAATAGTCTTCCCATTCAATAATACAACGTAATCATCCATGTCACCATCCTCATCACCATCAAAATAAAAAAAGGCTAAGTGCAAACTACATTTTTAAAATTTGGGGGTTTTGGATTTTAGATCTTAAAGTTTTAAATTTTGGATTTTATCCCCTTAAGTTATGTTATGTTTGCATCAATAATCCTTTTATCATTATTTTCATTAGTTCTTCCAATAAAATGATATGAAAATGACGTTGCATAACGATAATGACATGGCATTATTTTATTGAACGAACTAAATATGTGTAGCAAGCTTATGTAGTACTTAATGAAAATTATGGATAAAGGGGATTTTGATGCAAACAAAACATAACTTCAAGGGTAAAATTTAAATTTTGAAACTTTAAAATATAAAATCCAAAAGCTCCCCAAATTTTAAGGGTAGAGTTTGCAATTAGGCTAAAAAATTTACTAAAGCAGCGAATGAGCAAATCTAAGAGCACTTTTTTCTTCCCCTTCTTCTTCTTCTTTTTTTTTTTTATTTTTATTTTTTTTTTATTTTTATTTTTTAAGAAAATATAAGGGAACTATTTTTTTTTGGTTGAAAATATAAGGGCACTTGAACGCTATAGTTTTGCTTTCAAAGATTAAATGACAAATATCAAACCCATTAATCCTCAGCCATTATTTTTATTAGTATTTAATCCTATAGGCTATATAGCGGGGTTTATTGGCAAACATAACATTATTTTATTAACAAATAATAAAGACATTGTTGTGAAAAAAATATTTGGGAGAGTAACCTATTTGTGAAATCATGTTTTGAAAACAAAATTTCTAGTAGTAAAATTGTGTTTTCAAAACAAGATTTTACAAAAAATTATATTGATTTGTCAAAAGTTGACAGGACATAATGTACAATTGAAAATAAGTTTTAAGTTTATCACATCTTGCACTAAAATTGTGTTTTGAACACAATTTCAATGTAAACGCATTTGCCTTACAATTGTGTTTTGGAAACACAATTCCATTGTAAAACACAAAATTATTTCAAATTTTTGCATTGAACTCACGTATTCAAAATGCGATTTTAGTGTAAAAATACAAAATTTCTAAATTTGGACTGAATTTGTGTTTTCAAAACATGATGAGGGCGTTTGGATTGCGCTGAAAGTGGCTGAAAGTTTTGTTGCGTTTTCAAGCTTTTTTTTTTTTTTTTTTTTTTTTTTTCTCGGCCGCACTATTTGATCAAGTCAACTGTGAACAGTGCATCCATGCACTGTTCACGGATCCACAAATTCCACTTTTCAGCAACTTTTTCATTAAAAATAGGTCACACGATACTATTCACACATTTAAAAATTATTTTGCTACAGTGTTTTCAGTTTTAGTTTCAGCAAAAATAAGCTCAATCCAAATGGACCCGATGTAGGGATAAGGTCTCAAGATTGTATATTAGGCCTTGAGCTTTGGCTGAGGACATTGATTAGTCCGAGGATGAATAAACAATAGTGAGGGTGTTAAGTTCAAAGTACCATAAGTAACATGCAAGTGGAAAGGTTAGGAAAGGTGGTCTGAGGAAGAGTGTCTTCTCGGATAAACAAAGCACAGATCAAATGTATATTCTATTACTCAAAGTGGCCTTTAGGAAATTCTGCTGAGAGGGACGTGCATCGTGAATGTACTGGAAGAGTGGAAGCTATGAAATATCTAAGGAAAAACTGCTGCCACCGCATTGAATGCCCTACAGCTAACTTTCTGGCTGCATTTATGTGGAGAAGACCCCTGAACAGTGCTGCTTTGGCTACCACAACTCACAGAAAGCCAGAGAGGGTGTCTGATGGGACAAACACTCAAATAGTGGTTCAAATGATCAACAAGTGTAGGATTAAGATCGTCCAAAATGGACTATATAATGTAAGAGATCCTCCATGAATAAAGGATTGGAAAAAGAGAGAAAGAAAAGACTACACTAATCAAAATTGTATTTGTAATTTGTTCAATTGATTTATATTAGAACTCGCCTCCTCGGACCGTGTCGAGAGCAAATTTATTTGGATCAATTTCTCTTGCTTTTGTTTGATTACCTTTCAAACCCATTCTATCCGTTGTCCAACTCATTAAGGACTAGTTTTCTAACACATTATCTATAAATTTATTGTATTGGGCTCATTAGACTAATACCCCTTTACATTTTGGGTTTGGGCTTCAAAACGTGTCCCTACACATGAGTTTAGTGCAAATTTTGAAACTTTACAAAATTATTAAATTTCACCTATTCCTACGTAAATCAGTAGCTCCTAAAATCCTTTTAAAAAAAAAGGTATCACATTTTGCCTTGAAATTGTTGTTTATGAAACATAAAATATTCAGCCAAAGTTTCTTTTGCATAAGGAGTGAGGTATTGTAACGTAGTTTGGCTACCAAAATTGTGTATTCCATTGCTCTCATTTTTTGTAAAGTAGTCATACACTCATACTTGAGTTTCCAAAAGATAATTTCAAAATAAATGTGTTTGACTTTAATCGGTGAACCTAAAAATTGAAGCTAAGTTTTACCCTTAATCATGCCTATGAAGGGAGGTAGTGTACAAATCCCAAGATCTACCCACATTAGGCTATGTAAAGTTGTGTAAAAATACGTAGTCGCTATAGTAACAGTATGATTTATATCGTCACTATTAATTTTTCTTTTTCTTATTATGGATCTGTTTAGATACCGCTTATTGTTGAAAATTGAAAACTGAAAACACTGTAACAAAATAATTTTTAAATGTGTGAATAGTACCGTGAGACTCAATTTTAAAGCTATTTTGTTGGAAAAAGTATTTACAGGTCTTGTGAACAGTACATAAGACCTACATATCAAAACGCAGATATATAATTCATTTCATTTCAGCAACATCCAAACGAATACTCTATTTTTATGTAATTTGGATAAAGGAAGAAAGTGACTGGTTGATGTGTGCCAAAAAAGAAAAAAAAATAAAAAGTATATTTTAATAAAATATAGTATAAAATTAATAATTTGATTTCATGTATTTTGAAAAGGGTGGAGGTGAAATAAATAAAATTTTGCACATGAGCTGACGTAAAGGTTATTTTAGAGTTGTAGGCAGAAAGTTGTGTGTATAGATTTTTATTTATTTATTTTTGGAAAATTGTTTTTATGGACTATTTATTTTTTATTTATTTTTTGGTCTTTTGTCTTTTGAGAGAGAGAGAGAGAGAGATGAGTTGAAAAATAAGAAGAAAAAACACCTGGGTTGTGATTGGGACGCCTAAATCCAAATCCAAATCGAATCCTCATCACTCTTTTTATGACGCTCTGCTATTCTCTACCAATTTCATCAAACTTACTTACTTCCCTTCTCCTTCATTGGTAACTACTGCTTTTATTTATTTATTTATTTTTCATGTTCATGCCAAACACTTAACTCAGATTATCTCTATACTCTTCCTACTCACGAATTTGGAAAAAGCACTTCTTTCAACTATAAATTTATTCACATTCTCAATTCTCAAATTCCCATGTCCCCAGATTTCCAACTCCTATTCACTTTACGTTTTGTGGGGTTGTGGAAATTTGATTAATTTATAATATGTATATATGTATGCTGATTGTGTGTAGAAATCTGATATGCTTGGTGTTGAAAAGGCTTATTCCAGTTGATAATACGCAATGTGTTGATTGAGGAGGGGGGGACTGAAATTGTTATCAATGGCAGAATGTGTTTCTTCACCATCATGTCTCATCAACCACAGAGGCTGCACGCCCCACCAGAATTTGACTTTCAGAATGCCACAAAGGTACTCTTGCTTTTTTGCTTCCACTTCAAATTGTGTGTGTGTGTGTGTCATGTTATGTGTTGGAAAGTCAAGTATGTTGATGACTATAAAACTGTATTATGCGGGCTTTAACCAAATTTGTTTATTTATGAGAAGACCCTGGAAACAACAGATGCTGAAAGTTTTGTGTTTTGTGTGTGTATGTGTTCTTGTTTTTTCCGCCTAGAATAGGGAATTTCTGAACTAAGCCAGATATATGCAGACCTAAGAAGCACGGACATGGGTGCGGGTATGATACAGTTACATAGCAATTTTTGAAAATAATAGGACATGGGTATGGCGGGACATGTCTATTAAATATATTTTTAGTTTTATTTTCTATATATTATGAGCATTTATTTTTCATATAATGTTAAATATATATCAATTTAAGAGTAATAGTGGATAGGAGTTTAGAAAGTAGAATACAAACTAAGAATCAAATGCACTAGTACTATTCGGAGCATGAATGCTCTCTTTGTTTTGAGAAAGGGTATTCAATTCCTCATGTTCTTGTGTCTTAGCCATGTTGAGCATTTTTTTTTTTTGAAAAGGACACTGCCAGAAGTGTCCCAAGCATGTCAAGTGTCCGACATGGGTACAACACGGGTACAACATCCCAAATGAAGTGTCCATGCTTCCTAGATGTAGACCTGCTGAACATAATTTCTAATTTATTGGATCCTAGATAACAGGAAAGTCTTTTACTTAAAATTCAAATGAATAATGGTTAATTATCTTTTTGCATAGATATGTAGCCATTATCAATTGTTAACACAAAATACTTTATGTATGATATTATAACTGCAGTGTCATTTTTTCAATATTATTTTTATTTATAGATAAGTGAAAATACTATTGAAACTTAAGAATTAGCAATGATGTTAACCTCACATTTCTGTTATATATTTGCAGTTATAGAAAGTATTCCTATGGAACCTGTAA
This sequence comes from Quercus robur, assembly GCF_932294415.1. Lineage (NCBI taxonomy): Eukaryota > Viridiplantae > Streptophyta > Magnoliopsida > Fagales > Fagaceae > Quercus > Quercus robur. The sequence continues at coordinate 3,711,487 of NC_065537.1, forward strand.
AGTTCTCCGGATCTCTACATGGAAAATGTGGGAGCTTACTCATAGTGTCTCATATTTGAAACTAAGTCCTTGTCTCAGGGGAACTTCCTTGAAGGGTACTTGCTTGGGGTCTTTGGTAAACCCGGATGGTGCAACAACCTCTGATTGGATACCTGTTGTTGATCAAGTACTTCTGATGGCCAGTGTATTTCTCACATACACTGCTGGAGTCATTCCTGTGCGGAAGAAGTCTTTTCTAAAATTTCCAAAGAACATCTACAATGATGATGTAGTCTCTGGAACCTCTTCTGGTAGGTAAGGGTAAGCTTGTCAAAGATGTCAAGGTTGAAGGGCACTTTGAACATACATGGATTTGATTTTAATATTCCTCTTTCTCTTAGTTACATAGACATCTTGCTGTTTTCAGTGCCATGAAGAATGATGATCAACTTGATTCAAAGTATGCCTTGAATGTAGTGAAAGGAAAACTTTTGGACTCTCTAAAAGCTCTTGAACATTGCCAAAATTTGGAGGAGAGGGTCCATGAACTTGAAGAACACCGTGCTAAGGGACCTTTAAGTTTGAATGCTGTTCCTGAGGGTCCAAGACTGCATTTGCTTTGGGCTTCTTTTCAGCAAGTTGAGGAAGAGGCAGGCACTGTCTCTATTGTTTCCTTTTACTATGGTTACTTTCCAGAACTTATTATATTAGTAGAAGCTGTTGCATTTTACATATCTGGTTGACAGTCATGCTGGTTTCAAAACATTATTGGGAAAAAAGAATATAAAGTTGTTGGTTCAGCAACCTTTTTTCTTTTTCTTGGTTTCCATGGCAAGATAGATAAGTTTATGCCTGTATATTGATGTGCCCTAGTATGGGGGAGGGAGGGGCATACAGGCCAAATGGTATCTTTTCTTCCTTGGGTTGAGAAGTAAGGTATGTTGCTTATTGAAAATATTTGACAATTTAACAATACCATACATAAGGTTAGATATTTGATTAATGTTACACCAGCCAATATGTTTTTATTGGCTTAGTATTTCGTTAAATTCATGGTTGGTTCATAAGTTTTCCCCATAATTGTCATACTTGTCAAATATCAAGTTTATTGGAGATTAAAAACCATTTCATTTATAAATTTTTCCAATTTTTTTTATACTGTTTTTTATGGATTATATATATAAAACATTTATGCATTCACAACACATGCTATAACGACCAAAGGAAAGCGCTGCCACATCTGCACTTATAGTCCAAAAGTACTAGTCAAGTTACAGTTGGTGCCCCTCATAATCACTTATATACCCAAGATCCACTTAGTGTGTGGGCATGTGCCCCTCACATGCCCACACAACACATTCTCATACAATCAAGTCAAATCAAATCCAAATTATTTGGAATTCAAGGAAAGTGCTAGCCATATTTGCATTTATACCCAAAAAAACTAGTTAATTTACAATTGGGGTTCTTTGTAATCACTTATATACCCAAGATCCACCTAGTAAAACGCCAATGTGGACTCATCACATCAAATCTCCACAATTGCATACCAATATTAACTGATATTATGTTATGCCGAGAGTTCATTCAATTTTTGTTTGTCCTTTGAATGCTTGTTCTTACCAATATTTGACTGATACATCCAAAGTGTGGCTGTGTTTGATATTATCTTGGACGGTCTTAAATAGATACAAATGAACCCTGAAGGTTTGAATGTTAGTACAAGATTACGCATGATATCAACTGTCCTGACTATTTGATCCTGCTTTGTCTGCCAGGGTGTGTACTCTTAATTTCCAAACATGGATTGGCCTATTATTTTTCCTAAAGATGCCAATATCGTGATAAAAGTCAAAACTTGCCTCCTCATTCAATGTTTTTGGTGCAAAGAAATAATTCTAAAGTGCTAGAGTTGATAAATTATCTGTTTTCATATATCTATTGTTTATTTATTTTTTATTTTTTTAAAAGAAAGTTTTGGCCCCAAGGGAAGGGGAAAGGGGAGATTTGAACTAGTGATCTCTACTTCATGAGGCAGTTAATTCTTAGCTGATTGTGCCATATATCGAATTTATAGTAGTGAACTTGTCACTGATGATCAGTGTAGAGTAACAGCTTTTGCTATTAAGTAGAAAGATGCATGTAAAGTTAAGAGTGGCCCTGGGCATTTTATGTGAACTCTATAAGAATGAAAAGTAACTGAGATAGTTGATTGGATTCTTTGATTGGTAATGCGGGGCTCCAATAACCACTTATAAAAAGAAATTGGAGGACTCTTGTGACCTTTACAAAGCTGCAAACAGTCTTTTCTTTCCAATTGCAAAAGTATATCTCATAATCCAATTTCTTTGAGAAATAAATATTTAGTACTTTTGCAGTCTGTTGAATATTTCTGCAGCTTAGGGTTATTTATTTATTTATTTTTTACAGGTGACTAACATCTCATCAATTCCCAAAACTGCCAAGATGGAAGATTGGTTGATTGTTTTCCCTGATATTATTCAAAGATCCTGTCAGCCTGTATGCATGGCATGGCTGGAAAACGTGCTTTGCCTTGAAAACAGCACCACTAGCAAGGTAACTTGGACAATTAAATTTATCAATTTGTAGATTTTGATACAACTAGCATGTTGAACGAGATTTCAATGTTGTTCCTCATCTTATCAGGAACTTGCTTCTCTGATATATGAAAAGTTAAAAGGAGAAGACACTGTTTTACAGAACATTAGAAAGTCAGGCAAAGGAGACCTATATGCAGAATTATTGTGCTTTTTAAGATTTGGCTCTCAGAGGTAAATTCATTTATTATTGTCTGTTTCTTGGTTGTGTTTTCTCTAAGTTCTCGTTTTGATGTTCTGTTTATCTTCTGCTAGATTTGATTAAGAAAATTGTAAAATATGATATTTCTTGGTATTTTCAGTCGGGCACATGCTACTGGCTAAAACAATAAGAACAAAAGGGAACACATGCTCTTAAACACACACGTGTATGCATACACAATAAGATAAATAGACTTTCACTGTTGTTTATTATAACTAATATATTCAGCGTCTTTCATTATATCATTTTATTTTCATTATCCATAACTAAAAGGAAGAGATATATATATATATATATATTTATATATTTATATTGTAAAAATATTATAATTAAAATCATACATATTCTTTGTGGTTTTATTGAGGATCCATAGTTGACCTCAAAAATTTTGGACTAAGGTTTTGTTGTTGTATATTCATTGTGGCTTAATGTACTTGGCATGATTGAATATGAAATTTCAAAATTATTTGTTTGTTTGCATAATTATGTTTCAGACATGAAGGAATATTTATAATGTTAACTTATCAAAAAAAAAAAAAAAAATTTAGAATGTTAATTGTTTTTTTTAATGCCTAGTTGTTTAGAAGTTGTCAAAATTTGCTTGAAAATTATTTAATTTCCTTAGATATTTTTGTAATCATATTTATTCATTTTTACAATTTTTTAAAAATTTATTTAATTATTAAATTAATTATAATGTCATTATGTCCGACCTTTGGTTGAAACCCAATCCAACCCTAAAACCTTGAACGTCTCCATTTTCTGGTTTTTCAACAGTTTGGTTTTTATAACCTTGATCACCGCATATATTTTATCCACTATATGACTGGAAAATATAGCAACAGCAACATAAATGGAAAGGGACACCTTTTGCTATGCCATAGTCCAAACAATTTCCTCACTTATTAAACTAAGCATTGTTTTTGTTGTTTGCTGGACTATGGTTTTCTCTTGAGCCAAGAGCCTTGTAGCTCAACTGGTACTTGGTATTTTTAACTAGACATCCAACGTTCAAATCCCCCTCTCCCATTGTTGTAACTATTGAATTATTAAAAAACAAAATATTGGTTTTTTATAACTGATTTAGAAAAAATAATTTAATCAATCTCAAAACTTAGTGTATTTGGGTCCACCACTGTTTCTAGCTTGAAGCCCTTCTTGATTGGCTGATATCTCACATAGTTGAGTTAACTATTGTAGTGATCATCTTGTCACTGGATACAAGTATGGGTACGACACTGAGACACGGCTATTTTTGAAAAAATAGGACATGGGTATAGTGGAACATGTTTATTAAATATATTTTTATTTATATTTTCTATATATTATTAAGCATTTATTTTACATATAATGTTAAATATATATAAAATTAAGAGTAATAATGGATAATAAAGCAAATCCATGACTATTAAAGGATGTTTAGAAATTAAAATACAAACCAATAATAAAGATATTTATTAATTTACAAATGCACTATTACTATTCAGATCATGAATGCTCTCTTTGTTTTTTGAAAGGGTATTCAATTCCTTTTGTTCTTGTGTCCTAGCCGTGGATTGTGTTTTTTTTTAAAGGACATGGCTAGGACACGCGTGTAGAAGTGTCCTAGGCGTGTCAAGTGTCCGACAAGGGTATGGCATGGGTACGACATCCCAAATGAAGCATCTGTGCTTTCTAGTGGTAACAGTGTTGTCTTGTGTATTGTAAATCTTATCTTCCCTTCTAACCTCACCAATCAACAAAGGAGCTTTATGACAGAATTGAGTAACAAAGATGTAATTGTTTTTTTTAATTTTTAATTTTAAAATTTTTATTTTTTTTATTTTTTAGGATAGGTAAGAATAATTTTATAAAAAAGTGACTACTTAATGTACTGGCCTAAAGAATTACAACCAAAAAAAAAAAAAAAAAAAATACAAAAATACAAAAATGGCAATGACATTATAAATGATGCAATAAAATGGTTAGTTGTTAAACCCCCTAACATGAGACCATTCATACAAGGAACTAGTGAAGGTGTACTAACAACTGAGACCTCGTACTTTCCATATCTTTAAAAGTGCATTAATTGTGTTCCCTCCATATAGTCCACATAAAACATAATGGAACAATATCTCAAAATCTGACAAATGCTTACCAATCCAATTTCTCCTACAAAACATAAGGTTGATAACCTTTTCCGATAAAACCTTTGAAACCCAGATGATCTAAAAGAAAGACTCCACAAATCAAATGCAGCAGTGCAAGGTCTCAATAGATGCAAGTATGCAACACCAACCAATTATCATGTAACCCCTCTTGATAAGTTACTTACAAGTGAGTATCATTCCTCATGCCATTGTTATGTCCGTGGGGCCTTCAACCCCAAATGCCTTCCATGGGAAGAGAACGACATTTGAAACCTCCCGTCTCACTTGATCACCACCCACTCTAAAAAGATATTAGATTCTAAAAGATGGAGAAACAAGGCCACCAAATCTAACTCCCAATTATTTTTATTTTTTTATTGTTAGGTGTAATAGAAAATAAACTCCCAATTATTGAAGTCATAAAAGAATCTTACATCCCAACTCCTCCTTCCCTCATTCTGTCTTACCAACAAAGACTGCATTGAAACATCTCTATCTGTGGAATGGAGGTAATATGCTATTAGTGTTAAAGTAGGATGCCTTAGACTGTGATAATGTATTTTATGGGATCATAAGCAAGAATTAGGAGGTTGGCTCTCATTTAACAAGTGGTTTTGACCTCAAGAAATGCTTGTCCTAAGTTTCGCCCTTAGGGTTAGAGAATTTAGATTTTAGAACTTTTAGGAGGGTTAAGATTCAAGAATGACTAGGGAAAGGATTTAATTTAGGGTTAAAAAGAAATGGAATTCACTGTACACAATCTGTGAACAGTGCACTGGGAATAGAGCACATGAGTAGTAATGTGAACAGTGACATGAATAGTGACAATATCAAAGAGAAGAGAAAAGGAGAAAATGAACACAATACAGTCAATGTGCCTCAATATTCAAAACGCTCAACTTTTCTATTAACCAACCTCTCTTTTTGTATGATGACAACCTTCAGAGAGTCTAGACATTTACTTTTCCTAATAAACTAGAACTCCTACTTTGACTAGTAAACAAACATCTAATTGAATTGGACCAAGACACACACATAAAAGCCCATAAGCTAAAGCACACTTTTCTTTTAATAAGTTAAAACCCTAGGCCCACAACCAACAATTATAGAATTATTAAAATATCCTTGACCCTAGAAAAAATCAATTAAAAAAATACTAACGACCTAATCAACTACCCCAGATGCCTATTGGGCTTTGCATTCATCTTCTTCCAAAGAGAATATTTGGAATAGTTGAGATATCAAAGTGTCAAATTGGTGCTTCTACAAAATGTGATTTTTGCAACTGAGTGGGTCAAAAAATCTGTGTGTGTAGAGGTTACTGAAAACTGACTTTCCATTTTTTTTCTTACAAACTATATTTGATCTTCCCACACTTACTATACCTTCATTTGTGTTTTACCAGGGAGGACTGCTGTTATGACAATAGCATATTTCTTTTGCATGGAGTTTCCATATTGGAAGATTTGGTGATAACTTTAGCTGATGGGATTGCAAGCATATTTTTGGAGCTTATCTCTGTTGACGGCAATTTGTCAAATGAAATGAATAGCCTAGGTCTGGCATTGTGTACTTTGTCTACCCGGGCACTCCAAAGATTACGAAATGAGGTAGTGTTTGTGAGCTTAGAATAATGATTCTTGATTTGTTATGCACAACTGGTTTTCTAAGCTAAGCTATATAGCTACTTGCACTCTTATTTACTATTTTTTGGGCATGGGCTAATTCTTGGTCAGACTTTATTTAACAGCTTATATGACATGAATGTTGTTATGGCTGGAGTGTTATGCTCTCACCATAACGTTGTGATGCATTGATCCTGCCAAGTATATTGGCCTGCTATTTAGAAACCATTCAGGTTCATAGCTTGGACATTTGACAATTTATGCTTTATTTAGAACCCTGCTCAGTCCAGTTGTGTATTATCTCATAACTACTTCCGATAGGCATTAGGAATCTAATTGAGGCTGCATATATATATATATATGTATGTATGTATGTGTGTATGTATATTCATTTTATCTCCTCTTTCTTTACTCACTACCTTGTGTGTTTAGACTTAAACTATATTATTGCTGGACATTGGTTGTCACCTGACAGCCAAAATAATATTTCTTTCTTTTCTTCCCTTTTGCTAACAAAAGGTTTCTCAGAAACGTATTAATTAATATTTTCCAATATGTACATTATGTGTGGAAAAGTGTTCTGTCTCAATTACATTTCTCTTTTTGGGTACATTTCACTAGAGCTGTTTTGTAAGTTATGATTATAGTTTATAGGGCACTTACATATGTAATAGTGTGGGTGTTTCTGTGTAAGGTTTGTTTATTTATTTATTTATTTATTATTATTATTTTTTGTTTTTGGGTGGGGGTGGGGGGTTGTGTGTTTGATTAAAAGATAGAAAGCTTTATTGATTTATAATTGAAGTACATCATTTGCCAATAAGACAGAAAAAACACAAAGGCAGATCTTCAAGCCAAACAACATATGTACACATTCCATTACAAAAATAGCAATAGCACAAGCAACTTAATTCTCTTACTTAGCAACATAGAGGAATGATCAAGAACTTAGACCTGCAAAACCTGAAATAATTCTTGATGAAATGTCTATATTGATTATGTAGCCTAAGTTCAAAGTGCTGATGCTGGGACAGTCCAACAAATAATGATTATTCCAAAACACAAGGCTGCAAAGCAGGCTTAGTCGAAGATGGAACAGAAGGGTGAAGGGGGGAGATTTTTTTTGAACAATTAGTAACATGGGAATTGTTTTGAACATTTGGGTTAAGTGGTGTCTCTATAGGAATTGGTGGTTTATCACAGACTACCATAGCAGAATCTGATCGAGTCACATGGACAATGGGAGAGGCAGATTGAGAAAAAGGTGATTAGAATAATCACAAACCACATCCACACTTACCACCAAAATCATCTGATCAGGATAATTCCCAATGTGGATCTGTTGCTCACTGCAAACTGGCACCAAAGTTTGAGGAAAATCATCAACCATCCCCATAACCGTTGGATTAACTACTCTTTTCAGAGCCACTGTCAGAAAAATAACACACCCCTTCTGCCACCAGATTGGGGTGCATAACCTATGGATTATCAACTTGAGCAAAGGGCAAATCATCAGATAATGAATTACCCATTGCTATCAAAGAAGAACACAACTTACAGAGAGAAGATAGAAAAAACACACAACAAAAACTTGCATGAGAGAAAAGAAGTGCAGGGATGAAAAGGAAATGAAAAATACGATAGTAAGAGAGCAAGAAAATTAATGTAATATTATGAAAGTGGGAAATGAGTCGACACAAATAAAGAAAAATAAAGTAACAGAAAATCTGTATGGATCATTTAGAGGAAGATGAAATGATAATGGAGAAGAAACAAGCAGGAAACCACAGTCAAGAAAAAACGAAAGGACAGTTTGACAAAATGTTACCAAGGAAAACAAACTGCAAGGGAGACTGAAATGATCCAAGAAAAATATGTAAACGATGGAATTTTTTATTTTTGAAAGTAAACAATGAAATTTAATGAAGACTAAGAAGATAAATCATTAATGACAGACAGAGATGTGGATGCTAGACATAGACAGAGGAGATAATGATAAGGATACAAACAAAGGAAAACAAGATGGAAACGAAAAAAAAGTTTTAATGATCAATAAAGTCAAAGGGAGATCTAAATAGTGAAAAAAGGGAACACAAAATCAACAGAAAAACAGAGACACAATCAAAAACAAGATCCTTACTGGCATTTCTGCTCTGAAGGGACAAAAAGCCAGAGAAAAGGGACAATTCAAAGGATGCAAGCATGGGTTCCGAAGGTGGGGTTAAAAAAGGGGGGGGGGGGGGGTTGGTACGTATATTATATTATGTTGGGTTCTATTTTTTCCTAGTTATATTTGAGCAAAGCCATGGTGATGACTGATTAGTGATTATAATTAAATGGTTACTTAAAAAAAGAATTAAGGTTACTTATAGATTATTCCTACATTTTTCTTTCAGGGTTTAAAGACAGAAAAATGAAGGGGGGAGGAGGAGGTGGTGTCTAGGTGGGGTGGGGCAGAAGTTACAGGATTTCACTTTGTTTTTGAAAATTTGAATATTATAAGGAAAGAAAAAATCATCCTAAGATTTTATGTATATTACTATTGCATATTTGAATTTTCTTCCAAAAGTACCTCACCAAGACTTATATACATGCTTTTTTATAGGTGGCTTTGAGCCAGTGGTTGTATCTAAATGTGGAGGCAGTTGTATCAATGTATGAAGATCGCTTTGACCTATGGACACTACAGAATCAACTCATTGAAGCACCAGGAAATAGCCAGACCGAGAATTATAGCTGGTGGAAGAGGCTTACCCTGCGAAAATTTGATACTGTGTCATCTCCAATACATTATATCGGGATACGCCAATTCTCCATGCCTGTAAAGCGGATGAAGGAATTAAGGGCCTTAAGAGGGTGGTATGTTGTTTTACCTTTTCTCCGGATTTTTTGATCATTTCATCCATACCACATAATTGCAATTATCACTGGGATGCGCACTTTTAGTTGACATAAACCTCAATTGTTGGAGATTCCAGAAATCAATCGCTCATCTTTCGTTTTTATTTTAGTTCTTAAGATTGAATTCAGCAAGTGATTGATTCCATTTGTTAATCCATGATGGAGAATTGCTTTAATAGGTTTATTCCAAGAGGATTAAAAGAGGCTGTGTGAAGATGAGGTGTTCTATGGAATATCATGTGACTCTCTCATTCTAGTCATACTTATCTGATTATATTAGCAACAAATTGTACCATACACCGGTGAAATATCATGTATTAAGTAATATTTAGATATGTTGCATTAGGGGAATTTCCTATCTAGAGTTTGACAATGTCTAGAGTCTAGAGTTGAATTGGGATGGTGCTGGTGTGAGGATATATGTCAGTGCTTCTGTAGATACTTTAGGAAGGCCAGTGAGTACATGAAGATTAAAGTTGATTTCTTTGATTAGTTGCACTGCTTTAGTTTTTGTATGGTCTTTCATAGCTCGAGGGAGCAGAACATGATTTGTGTACAGTTAAAGTGTTATGATCTTAGTGTCCTGCATGGATTAAGAATAAGCTTAACCATGTGTTTATAAGCTCTTGGATACCCTCTCCTTGCAAGTCGGTTTTCAAGGGTGAGTTCTACCCATGGATTTGTAACATTTGGTATCAGTGCCAATCACCACGTCGAGTAATTGTACGTAGCTTATTGAGTATGGGATCAAATAAGTTGCGGTTTTGTGGTCAGATCCTGGAGAGGGCAACCTAGAGGCTAGATTAAAATAACTAATAGGTGAGTGGAGCCACCAAAATAGAAAGGGCTACCATTGGGTCCATGTCGTTAGTGTGAGCCGTCGTGGATGTCGGCTGCAGACCGTGGTGGTATGTTATGATCCTAGTATCCCACATAGATTAAGTATAAGCTTAACCATGTGTATATAAGCTTTTGGGCACTCTCTCCTTGCAAGCCGGTTTTCAAGGGTGAGTTCTGCCTATGGGTTTGTAACATAAAGGTTTTGAACTACAAAAACCACATTCTTTCAGCTTCTCTAACGGTTTTGTTGAATTGGTGTTGTACTCGTGTCCTATATGCCGTGTCATGTTATAATTTTTTAGAAATTGCTTTTACATATGATTTTTTATAAATCTGTGAACCACATGAACGTTGTACAGTATTTGTAAAATTGGAACACTTTTAGCTATTCAAGTAATTATGTCTCTTCTTGCCCAAAAATCCACCCCCATCATTCCAGAAAGGGATACATTAGAGCTGAATTCCAAAAATCCACTACCTAAATTTGTTACAATTCACTTTTAGCTGAATTTCAAAAATCCACTCTCAGCTATGTAAGAGTGTATTCACTTGTTGTCAAATAGAAGATAACCACTTGGCATAACCATGACTTTTAGGATCCAAATTTTATTATAGACATATGGATTGTAAATTCCATTAGGAAAAGCCACAATTTTATAATTTTAAAGCTAGAGCAAATACCAGAGCTTGGAATCTTCTAATCTGTTTTTTGGTGCCTTCTTCAAATATAATTGCTTCATTGGTGATTTTGAGGTCAAGTAAGGTTGGTTGCCTTTTTAACATTTTAATTAATATGTTTCAGGAGATATTACTTCAGCCTGTTGCTCGAGTTATCTGACATTAGCATGCCATTGATTAAAGCCGTTATTGGCAAAGTCAGCGATGCCATCTCATTCTTTCTGGTATGTTTGATTGGGAGGTCATTAGGACTCATCTATACTGGAATTAGGCAGTCACTGCGATGGAAGTGATATAAAATGGTACATTTTTTGTTGTTTATCGCAATTTCTATAATGCTTGATTGGCAGGTCATTATTGTTTATCGTATTTCTGCCATGGCACTTTGATTTGGGCTCATTCAGATCCATTAATGTCTGGACCATTTTGAGGCTTCCCTCACATGCATTGGTTGATAAATGCCAAAATCTGAATCAATTTTAAGGTTTTCATAATTTTTGGTACAACAATTGAATGGACCCTGTTCCAATGTGATTTTTTGTAAAATTTAAGATTGTCGTCACAAATACTTCATCCATGCAGGGAAGCGTGAAAGTTTAGTCTTGTTTGGTTTCCATTGCAATATGCATGTCCTGCTGCGTTCTTCTTTTGTCCCATTAAATGCTGATTTTTTTGTTGGACTTTTCATTTTGGGGTTACCCCCTCTGCTGGGCAGACAACCACTAGGCCTTTAAGGTATGTTTGGTTGGGTTGAGAGGATGGAAAAAGGAGGGGTGGTTAGACAGGTGTTTTCATTGTTTGGAAGATGAGAGAAAATGGAGAAGGAAAATTGGTAGGTGATTTTACACCCAGGCTCACAAAATTAATCTCCCCAAAACGGAGAAAAAGAGGGGGAAAATGGATTTGAAATTAAAAAAGATATTACTACCCATATTATATTACTCCATTATTTCAAACTATTACTCCATTATTTAAAACTATAATAAGGGTATAATATAATATAATATAATTTCCATCATTCCACTTTTATGTTTCTCCCACCAATGACCAAACACATGATGAAATTTTTTTTTTAAATTTTTTTTATTTTTTTCTATCATTCAATCATTTTCTATTCTCACTCTTCTACCTTCCTACCCAAATACATTATAAAACTATATTCAGGGGAAAAAAAAAAAAGATTACGAAACTTGGACCTGATGCCAAATTCATGTGGGCATAGAATTTTTTATTTTGTTGTTTTGGGTTTCCCTACGTGTTTAAAATATATTCACAGTAAAAAACTAGTCTTCGTAAAATTGTCACCCTAGAATAACATCACTACATATAGTACATAAAGATCTACTAAATTTCTCTTAAAAAAATAAAACTAGAAAATTCAATGTAAGATTTTGAATAGTTTATGGTGGTTAAAAGATCTATTTTGATGATTTCTTTATACCATTATGTTAAGACACTAATTGGTTTTCTATATAAGCGGGATTTAAATTCATGCCCACATTTGACAACAAAAAACTTTACTAGTTGAGCAAATTAAAACCAACTTATAACATTTTTATCATAGTTTATCATGGTTGTCCTTGATTAATTAATTCAATTACCTAAATTGATTAATTAGGTTAAATTACATGCAAATCATGGAGGCACTAACAAATCACCGAAAAACTAATATGCAGCAATTTTACGAATGGGAAAAACCTCTTACAAGGCAAAAATCCTACCGGATGAATTTAAGGTCACCACTCCTAAGAATCTACTAATTAATAATCAAGCGGTTACAAGCATAAAGAATCTTATCACTACCTTAGACTATTCCAAAATACCAACATACAGCTGAACCTTTGCTCCAATAACCAATTGGACTTGAACTTGTAGTAGACTTCTTTCTTTCTTGCATATATCTTCAATTTGTGACTAACTCCTTTGCATGGATTCCAATACGTGATTAACTCTAGCAACTTGATTGATTGTTGTTGGTTGAAAAGTTCTTTACTTTATAAATGATGAAGATCAGGAAACACTTAGTTATAAAATCCTAAGGCGTACAAATGTAGTAGCTTTACACAGAGTATATGAGTTCTAGGTCTCTATTTCCGTACTTGATGACTTTTAAAATAAGACTTATTTATGATTAGGATTGTAGAGAGAGAAACCCTAATCATTCAAGTCATCATGAGCCGAAATTTAAATCTGAGAATTCTGAATTCGTTATTTTTAATAGATTGAGCTTGTGTCAAGCTTCTGAATTTAAGGTCACCACTCCTAAGAATCTACTAATTAATAATCAAGCGGTTACAAGCATAAAAAATCTTATCACTACCTTAGACTATTCCAAAATACCAATATACAGCTGAACCTTTGCTCCAATAACCAATTGGACTTGAACTTGTAGTAGACTTCTTTCTTTCTTGCATATATCTTCAATTTGTGACTAACTCCTTTGCATGGATTCCAATACGTGATTAACTCTAGCAACTTGATTGATTGTTGTTGGTTGAAAAGTTCTTTACTTTATAAATGATGAAGATCAGGAAACACTTAGTTATAAAATCCTAAGGCGTACAAATGTAGTAGCTTTACACAGAGTATATGAGTTCTAGGTCTCTATTTCCGTACTTGATGACTTTTAAAATAAGACTTATTTATGATTAGGATTGTAGAGAGAGAAACCCTAATCATTCAAGTCATAATGAGCCGAAATTTGAATCTGAGAATTCTGAATTCGTTATTTTTAATAGATTGAGCTTGTGTCAAGCTTCTTCATTAGTCCTCGATAGCAACTTGTGTCAAGTTTTAATGAAACAGTTTTTCTTCACTTGTTTCTTGGATCAACCTTTATGTCTTTAATGATACCACTTAATATGTTAGAACAACATATTTTTTGATACATTAAACCCAATTTAGATTTACACAATTACAAGTAAAGTGCGTTTTGTTTAAGGGTTAGCCAATTACATAGAAAATATGACCCTAACAATCTCCTCTTTTGGCAATTCTTGACAAAACCACAAGCATAATTATGAGAGAAGTTTGAAGAACAAACTCCCTAATTATTACACATAAAATTACATAAGTCTAACTAATACAATGAACTCTTGAAAAACTTTGCAAGAAGAGAGATCATGGTATGAAAGACTTGCAACCTGTCTTAGTCGAAACGCTTAAACAAGATCCATCAAGGTATCAAATGTGAAATATAAACAAGTTACATAAACTACGAAACATGTGTATAAAAATAGGAAAGAAACAATACGTGTGTAGACACCGCATTTTATCCCACTTACGACTCAAGCCCTCATTCCCTAATGATGCTAAAATTCTAAGGCCTAAGGTTGGTTTATAGCCCAATTAGATTCTAAATTGACTTGGGGAAAGTTTTTATGGAAAATATAACTTTTTTATGAGCAAATAAATCTATTTTTGAAAAATAAAGGCCAAGGAAACCTTCGGCCTACTTACGCATACACTCGTATGTGTACGCAAGTTTGATGCATGTGTACGTAGGCATGGACTTGTGTACGTAGGCATGGTCCTGTGTCCATAGCTAGAGTTTTAGAGAGCTATGAAAGGCAGGTTTTCTGCATTAAAGCTAAGGTTTGGAATGAATCCCACATCATTTGGGAGCCGTTTCAAATCCCCATTTTTCAACTATATAAAGCCTTACATGGTATATTTGAGAAACACAGAAAATCATAAAGGAAAACATAAGATTCACTAGAAATAGTGAATCATAGAGGAAGTTTTTCACAAATATTCTCAAGTCAATGTTTGCCGATTAGACATTTTCTGGCCTTGGTCTTTGAGTTTTAAGATTACTAATCACTTCTTTGTTTGATTGTGAATAGATATGATTAAAGGGAACGGTTAAAATCAAGTCTAGGAGTTTGTTTTGAGGTATTGAGTTCTAAACTCTTTTCTTTCATTTCTGCTTTAATCTTGTTTCCTTGCTTTGTTTATGTTTTAATATGCTTGTTTAGTTTAGTTTTATGTAGTTTCTATGTTTTAAAACATGTTAGGTTGCTAGATTTATTATTTTAAGTCTTGCTCTGTTTTATGTGTTTTTGAGTTTCTAGGTTAGGGTTCTTAAGGTGTGTCTACGTACGCATGATTCTGTATGAGCATGTAGACTCGAAGCATGCGTACGCATAAAACTGGCCTACGTATGTAGGCCTATGTATGTGCACACATACTTGTGCCCAGAAACCCTAATCTGAGTTTTTCTGCTTTTGTTTCTTTGTTTCTTTTACGCCATATGCTTCTTTTTTTTATCCTTCTTTATGTTTTTGAGTTTCTGTTTCTCTGTTTGATTGTTTGTTTGTCTTTAATAAGAATGTATTAGGGTTTTCTCTTATGTTTTCTTTATTTTACAATCAACATGCATATGCTATGATCATGCATTAATGCATAGGTGTGGTGATGCAGTAAGGTAAGCGAGGTAAAATTTACATTCATATGTACATGCATTTGATTGGGATATGATCTTGCTTGGGATGATGAACATGGATGATTTTTGCTTGTTTGTCTTTCCTATAATAATGAGATGCAATAACATGTTTGTTTGATCCTGCCATAATTTGTTTGCTACCTTGGATAGGATGATATGAGGTGTCATGATAGATGTATGTTAAGGTTTTGGGATGATTGATGTCATGTTGTTTGCTTAGATGTATGGTAATATGTGTGTGAGTATAGAATACAATATTGAATATGTCTTTAATGAGATTAAGACGTAAGACACAATAACTAGAAGCCGACCCACGGGTCGGACGGTTTTGGGTGCCTAACACCTTCCTTAAACCATACCAAAACTCTTAACCCATACTTTGGTAGTAAGACTTAGTTCTTCCACGTAAGGGCGCTATATTTATGGTTCCTAAACCTAATCTAGATGATGATTCCAATCTTTTCTTTGCACTGGTTCACTCAGCCGAGGTGTACTCCCTTTGTCAAGGAGGAAAACATGCTGCGTGCACAGTGGTGACTTCGCTAGGGATAGAAAGTTTGATTCCAATGCGTCCTACTTCTTAATCCTAATAAAGGCTTGTTCAATATTTGTTTGCACACACTTCACTTGGTTCTTTTGTCCCATTTACTTCGGTTGGTGATGAGCGGGAAGATGATTATGCTTCATTCAGGCCAAAGTCTTTCGAAATTCATCCCACCAACTCATAATCTGTGCCATTGCCTATGATGGGCTTTGAGTACGTTAACGGTTTGCCACCAATCCACAAAGGTCCACTTAGGCCCTTAGTTGGAATCATGGCCCACCTAGTTGTGAGTGACTTACTGATTTGTCTTTTTAACTTTAGGGAGCCTACTTACATTTAGAGAGATCTTAGATCCTATCAAAAAGAGGGTACCATTTATATCTCTTGTTTGCTCAACCATAACCATAAATATAGCACCACCGATTTTTATCAGAGCACGTGTTCGGAATTTAGGTATGGGGATGGAAAGGTATTAGACACTTAACCCCACCTGACCCATGGGTCGACTTCCACTCATTGTGTTCCCAGTCTTAATCTCGGCAAATGCATATTTAACATGTTATTCTAACTCTCTCTCTCTCTCTCTCTCCCTCTCTCTGTCACACACACACACACACACACACACACACACACACACACACACACACACACACTCTAACATGCATCTAAAGCAATCAACATGTCATAATCATCCTCAAACCTAGCATTCATCTATCATAGCATTAAGCATATATTATCAAGGGCAACAACATCACAAAGTAGATTTAAAATGAACATGTTATGATATTTAAATAAGAGAAACCCCAATAAGCATAAAAAAGATAAAATAAGACAAAACAAGACCAAGCAAAGCAAACAAATATATAGAGATACGAAAACTAGGTTAAACAGAGGCCAAACATGTGAACAAAACAAAAGAAAAACAAAAAGAATGTGAATTAGGGTTTCTGGGAAAAAGCATGCGTGCATATACATGGGGCAGGCATACACAGCTTATTTGTATGCGTATGCATACTTTTATCTGTATGCGTACACATACTAAAAGTATGCATACGCATGCAATCAGCATGTGCATGCATACACACCCAAGAATCATAATCTAGAAACTGTATAACATAAATACTAAAACAAAGAATCTAACAACCTAATATGCTCAGAATACAAACATAAAGTAAACCTAGACTAAACAAGCATATTATAAACACATAAACCTATATAAAAACACACATAAACAAAGAAAATCAAAGAAAAGTGAAGAGCTAAAGTTAGAAACCTTACCTTAACACTAGAACTCTTTAGAGCTTGATTTTGACCCTTCTCATTAGTCAATTCTTTGATTCACTATTTTCTAGTGAATCTTATGTGTTTTACCACTACAATTCCTCCTCTCTAAAAAAGTACATTTTATGGTTTTATATAGTCGAAAAATAAGGGTTTGGAGTGGCTCCCAGGCGATATGGGATTCATTCAAAACCAAGTTTAATACAGAAAACATTTCCTTTCATAGTTTATGGAACCCTAGCATGCGCACGCATGCACGTGTATGGGCATGCATGTAGGGAGCATGCGTACGTAGAACTTGAGCGTGCATACGCATACGCATGTATGCGCATACGCGTGTATGCGTGTGCATGCCCTAGGGTTTTCGTGGCCTTTCTTTTCCAAAAATAGTTTAATTGGTCCAAAAATAGGTTATATTTTTCATAAACACTTTCCTCAAGTCAATTTTCATCTTATTGGACCCTAAACCAACCTTGAGTCTTAAAATTCCAACATCATTGGGGGACGGGGACCTAAGTCGTAAGGTGTACAAAAATGTGGTGTTTACATTAGGGTTACTTTTGGTCATTTTAAAGGTTTTGGGCGTATTTTGATCATTTTAAAGGTTTAAGGGTATTTTGGTCATTTTATAGGTTTGAGGGTTTTTTTTTTTTTTTTTTTTTAAGGTTTAGGGGGTATTTTTATCGTCATATAGGTTTTCGGGGCATTTTTTTTTCATTTTATAGGTTTCAGGGGTATTTTGTTCATTTTATAGTTTTCGAGGGTGCTTTGGTCATTTTTTTTTTTTTTTTTTTTTATGTTTATGGGGTATTTTGGTAATTTTAAGTTTCAGGGGTATTTCAGCCGGTTTTTAAGTTTTAGAGGTATTTCAGTCATTTTTAGGTTGAGGGGGTATTTTGGTAATTTTATGTTTCGGGGGTATTGCGGTCAAATTTTTGGTATTTCAGTTATTTTTTAGGTTTTGGGGGTATTTTGGACATTTTAAAGTTTTGAAGGTATTTTGGAAATTTCTTAGGTTTTGTAGGTAGTTTGGTCATTTTTTAGGTTTCGAGGGTATTTCGGTCATTTCTTAGGTTTGGGGGGGTATTTTGGTAATTTTCAGTGGTTTTTGAGCATATTTGGTGATTTCAGGGGTATTTTGGTCATTTTGGAGGTTTCATGGGTATTTTGCTCATTTTATAGATTTTGGTCATTTTAGTGATTTTTTAGCATAATAGGTGATTTTAGAGATATCAAGGGTATTTTGGTCATTTTAGAGGTTTCATGTGTATTTTGCTCATTTTAGATATTTTGAGGATATTTTGTTCATTTTAGTGGTTTTTGAGCATATTTGATGATTTTATAGAAATCGGGTTTGAGTAGGGTATGGATATCAATGAATAAACTTATCCAAACCAGGTAACAATTGGATATAGGTACTAATTGAATAAGGTAATCAGATATTCATGAATAAATTAATTGGGTTGGGTATGGATATACCCTATCCATTGCCATCCCTATTTGCAAGGGAAGAAAAATCCTTACAAATAATTTTTAATGCATCACTATTTGGGCAATACCTAAATGTGAGGGCGTGAAGGCCCTGCTTGAATCAAACATAACCAATTGATGGACCTATAAATCTCACAAGGAACCCAAATTAATAATATGAAATGCTCATTTCCCACAAATATTCTACATTTGATAATAATGGATCTCACGTGTGACATGGCATCTAAGATCACATACTACGCCAATTATGCGTGTCTTCAAATCCAATCTTAAGGTCATAAAGAAATTTTACAAAAATAAAGTTGATATTATATATATTAAGGCCTAGCTACACAGCCTAAATTGTTGTTCAACAATTTCCACTTTCCCATATAAATTTCCAAACAATTTCAATCAATTAAAAATGTGCTCCTTTGTGTTTTGTTTTTAGACGTATATACTAATGGAAATGGACACTTTTTTTTAGGGTTATAAATGAATCAATTTGTTCATAAAAAAAACTCGTGTTTAGTTCAATAAAAAATTCATTCATGTTTGTTTGTTTATAAACAAGCTAAACTTAAGCCTCAATTTTAGCATTTTTTAATAAACAAATTAAGCTCAAGCAAAAAACATTTTTCCTGAATAGGCTCATGAACATTTGGGAGCAATACAAAATAAGTTGTGCCTAAACTCATTTATAGGTATAGTAACGAGCTTGACAATTAAACTCATAAGTTATTAAGACTTAGAGTAATTAGGAGTTGAGATTACTTATCCAAATCAAATAGGCTTGATAACAAGCTTGATATGGGATTTGATAATATACTTATGTTAGATCTCAAGTTCAAAAGTTTGATATTAAGCCTGATATTAACCTCAAGTTCATCTTGACTAATGAATCAAGCTAAAACAAACTCAAGTTTTTAGAATTTTTGACGGACTCAAGTTCAAACATCATTTGTAGGCTTGATTCAAGTTTTAGCTAAGTTTGAACATTTTATATTCGTTGTCGAGCTAAACTTAAACACTCACTACTTAATAAAGTTAAGCTCATTTATAGCCTACGATACTCTTCCTTTTACTCTAGAGAAGTCTAACCCCATTAAAGTCACCACATCATGTGTGTAATATACAAAGGTAGTCTAGTGTTTTGATATTAGACGTTTCCCATTGGAAATCAACACTCTTCGTTTTACTCTATAGAATTCTGACCCCATCAAAGTCCTACATCGTATGTGTAACATACAACCTGCAAGTCTTCTAGAATGGACCCACTACATCATACGCGTATCACAAATTGTCTGAATTGATAAGTGGACTTGGGAGCTATCTGGAAGGTAGACTGGTAGTTGGATAGATAAGCACGAATGGTGATAACAGAAATAGGTTAAAGAATGATTCATTGAATCTGTCCGTAGCACATAAACCAAGAGTAAACTTCTAGAGGAATAACCTAAGTCGAATTCAAGATATTCCATACAGAAGACATATACACTGCAAGCAGAAACTGCATTGGCCCCCATTTACAGCTGTTTGAGAGATCTCTTATCTCCAAACATATTATTTAAAGGCTTCATGGGGTCACAGCTGACCACACACCATAACAATACGCCCCCATTTTCTTCACACAATTTTCGAGATCATCTATCTCTTCCACTGAAAATGCTATTTTCTCGGAATATGCTTCTCTTAGTCTTAGTCACACAGGCGCTTTTACTGATAAGCATGCCTGCACATAAGGGCGAGGCTACGAATATGATGAAGAAAAACCAGGTCTTAGATTCGCTGCAAGCTCAAGTCCCTCCAATCTCTCTGCCTGTACCTAATTCTCCGACCACAGGCGACACCCAGATCAGCGAAAAGGCCTTCGCTAGTGATTTACCTTTGCTGCGCCGAGAGCTTCTAAAGGGTTATACTCGTCAATCAGCTCCAAGCCCTGAAACCTATATCCCAGCTTCAACAAACACTTTAACAAATCACAACGCTGCCCCTGCACCGTCACCACTGCCAGGATCATGCTGACACCTCCATCACCTAGCCCCGATGTGTTTTGTTCACCCTTTCTTATCTCTGTTGCTATGATATATATGTAAGAATTTTCACTTTTTGGTTCAACTGATATGTGTTGTGTTTGGTTAGGTGCATCACCTTTCAAATATTACTGAATTCTAGATTTCTTTTTCTCTTATCTACTTCGTATCAAATCTGTTTAAGTGCAGAGAAAATAGAGAAAAATAAAGGAAAGTTAAATTCTAGGCCAGACAATAACGTTAAGAGTACCAAATTAATTTATTATCTTCTGTAATGGGCATTTCGCATTTTTTTTCTTCTTCTTTTTCTCAGCGGCCAAACAAGAACCAAAGCAAAACAGAAAATAAAACCCCTATCCCCACATAAACAAATCTGAATCTAACAAAACAAGCACAGTTAATCATATCTTTCAGAAAATAGTTTTCTAAATCCGTACTCGGTGCAATTTGAGTTAGTTGGTTGAGACGTAGAAAACAATTTTGCATTTTGTGTTTTTTAGTAACAACAAACAGGCCCTAAACTTAAATCTGAGCGCTAGTTTGAAACTTGCCGAGATCGACTACCATGCGGATAGCGCCGGCGGGGGGAAACGGCTGATCTCCATCGTCTCAAAGGCTCTTCCGATGGGTTCTTGTGCTCTACTTCGAAGAGCTTCAGAAAGAGTGACAGTAATTAACCCCTCCATTTTTCGTGTTAATACGTATTGTGTGACTCTCTCAAGACTCAAGAGAAAAAGAAACTTTCTTCAGAATTTGGCACCGCCGCCCTGAGAGGGGAAAGTTGATGGTAGTTGAATGGTAGCCCTATTCATTGACCACTGTTGCGGCTCCGTTCATATGTTGTTGACTTTTATGGCTTTGACAGCTTCATGATGCGAGAGAGAGAGAGAGAGAGCTTGTGTCGCGTAGAAAATTACAAAAAGATAAGGAAAGTGGGCACGGTCATATGCTTTGAGTTTTGACAACCACATGGAAAAGCCCACCTTTGACCATCCACTTATGGTTTACTTTGTTACAAGAGATAACCTTTGGGGTTTATTTTTCGAATAAAATTTTATCATTATAAAAAAATGCTAGCTATCATCATTTAAACTGAAAAATACAGTGAGTGTGGTCTCCTCATTTTAACTTTACCTTGTATTAATTGATCAATATGAGTCTGTTCTTATTTGGGCATGTGAGCGTGCCATGTGCTCCTTTTTTTCAGCCATACATGTTTACAGTTTTCAAATATACTATAAGCCCTTCCTATAACGCAGCAATTAATTTCATTGTCATGACTCATTATCAGCATTTTGTTGGGTGAAATACCAAAGATTGTTCCCAATCTATCACCCATTAAAGATAATAATAATAATAATAATAAATGCTAAAAGATATCAACATTACTTATTATTTTTAACCCATAATGTTAGGTGATCCTGTGAGGAGTCTATATATTCTTGAGTTTATTTAGTTTTAAAGATAAACCAGAGAAAGTATAATGTTACATAGAAAAAGTAAAGTTTTAAAATACTGTATATAAATCAAATAAACTAAATACGTTAAAAATAAGTTGTGGCTATAGACCGGAGTTTGTTTATTATTAAAACCTTGTTCTTTTGATGTTATTTTCATCATATTATTGGTTTTAATTCAGTTGAGTGCACCTAGTTGGTCTTGAACTATTGATTTGGGCAAAATAGACTCTGCCACAGCAAGTTCTATTGTTGTTACTGGCAACATCCTGTTTCCAACATTAGATCTTAGTGGCCTAATTAGCGCCTTCTCAAAAAAAGGTTTAATTGCTAAAGAAATGGTGGCTCTATCATGAGGGTTCAATTCTTAGTAGCTCTAATTTTATTCAACTAGTAGTGTTTAAAGTCTCACATAATAGGTTCTAATTAACTCAATTAGTAAAGTCTTGAGCGTTCTACTTCATGGGACGGAACCAAAAATATTGCTTGGGAGCCAAGACTAAACAATCATATGCCACTAATCTTTGCACTAATGAATTTTCAAATATCAATTCAAGATTTGCTTCTCCAATTGTCAAACATAGAGATAAATTCGTTAGTTTTGACATGTGTATTAGATTTTTTATATTAGATTAATGGTACCACATATTTGACTAAAAGATTTATGTTATAATATTAATCTAGCACTAGTTGTGTTTGTCATACAAATCCTACCTATATCTAGGTGGGGGAGCTCTAATTAAAAAAAAAAGCATTGGGGTCTTATATTTTATCTGTTATAAAAAAAAATTCAACATATTTGGGGGTCCCTACCGTTAACGTAGTTCCGCACCTATGAATCTACTTACCATACTTTATATGAAACAATAAATCGACATATGACAAAGTGTGATTGATAGAGAATAAAGTTGAGCATGGAACATATGATTTTTATGATTTTTCTCTTCAATTAAGGAACTTATGTTCAGATCTTACGGAAGGACAAAAAAAAAAAAAAAAAACCAATAATTAATGTTTGGAATTGATGGTAAACAGTAATTTTTGTATAGCAGATGCTATTTCAAATTATATGATACCTTACAAAAAATGCCTCGTATGAAATGACACCCACATCGTTCTTATATTTTGTCTAGGAATTCACACAGTCGGTCAAGCAAGTTGCAGAAACTTCCAAACTAGGATTTACAATGAAACCAACATAGATTCCTCATATGCAACTTTCATTGAAATCAGTTTGTCCAAGCACTGGCGGTGACTCTAATCTTGCCCCTCTAGATGTAACCATTCCAACAACCTTTGACAATGCTACTACACGAATTTGATAAACCAAAAGGGTCTCTTGCAACTCTTTAGCGGAGGTTCCACTGATTCCATAGTTACCACTTCGTGGGAAACCGCATAACAGACTTTGCCAACGCAATGGTGAAGATGGGAAGACTCAGTCCACTCACAGGCACAAGCGGCCAGATAAGGAAAAATTGCAGGAAAGCCAATTGAGTAATTAAGGCACTAGAGTATATTTGCGGTTTTAGTGTCCATTTTTATTGTTTTTCACTTTTTTGTGGTTGAAAAAATAAGGACATTAATGCTCGTTTGAATTAGTTTTCTAGTGTCAATTTTGAGTACAAGTTCAAAGAAATAATGAAATATTGGTATATGTATGACAAGAGTTGTCCATCATGAATTGTGTATTCTCGGATATTGGCTCAACCGGAGTGATTAAATTAGATTGAAATGTTGTTGTGTGACTCGTGTCAAATTATAATTTTATATCGATCACCACGTGAACAAGTGACAACGACTATCAATTTGTGTTGATAGATGGTATATTTTCATATCTTTTTTTTTTTTAATTGATACTTGAAATTTGGGAATTTGAACTCTAAATATTTTTGATGAAAAAAAATAAGAGATAGTTGATTTATCCATCATTATGCATTCATATGGTTTTTATGTAATAAAAAAAAAGTAGCGAGTTCTCCATGTAAAACCTTCTATCTACTAATAAAATATAATTAGCCAATTTACCACCATGAGGGACACTAACACCATCTCACCCATTCGTATAGGTTTGGCCCAATGTAGAGGCAGATCAAGGTTGTAGTCTCTCATAGGCGTTAAAGATCTAGTAGTATTTTTAGTTTGTGGACAACATGTTAACACATTTGGAGGTGGTTGACGCCTTCGATAAGGTAGCACCACTTAAACCTAAAGATTTGTTCAATAAAGAAATCTATTTACACAATTTAGAGAGAAAGGAAACACATATATGAACCTACTGACCATCCAACTTTTAGATTTCTCTTTGGCCCAATTAAATAAGAGGCCAAATATAACTTTTGAAAAAAAATAAAAAATTGAAAGGGGAGGACATGGCTCCCCTTCAATTTGGTTTTGGTAAAAGATGATAGGCAAATATGCTTTATTAATTATTCAATTATATTTATTTAAAATTTAAATTTATATAGTATAAAAATGTCATTTGATTATATTGGTTAAACATATCGTGTCAAAACAAGTTATAAATTAACTTCAAAATCTCTTTTTTTGCTGAACACATACGTCTTGTTCTTTTCTATGTGCATGGAACAATTATTACACTAATTAATCTTGATTGACAAATGCACACCGCGCACACGCCACGCATATTTGAATCATTAGAATAACGTAGAAAAACGTTGCTTTCTATTAGGCGTTTCAAACTTTGGATGTGTTCTAGATGACATGCAAGCAAACAAAATCTACCACACTATAAAGTAAACGTGTAGCCGTGTAGGGTCACTTGGTGACCGTGGAATTTCTGTGTCTTATGCACTGCCATGCATGTCTGTCCTTCTTTTCACATTAGTCACAGTGTAAAATACCAGATATTCCTTAAATTAAATAAGAGACGTATTAACTATATACTAATAAGAGTAAAAGTTAAATGGAAAATTCTTATTTTACATTGTACTAGCAATGTAAATTTTTTTTATAATATATAGATATTTTGTGTGTTTATAATATAAACCTATAACCACTTTTAGTTTGTTTGTTTTGTTTTGTTTTATTATTATTATTTTTTTTTGAAGTGGGAAAAACGAACAAAGAAAAGGCATAAAGGAGCAATAGTGGTGGACTAACTAAATAACACCATCCGTCAATCCGTCTATTTTACATTAGTTTTGTGTGCGTCAATATGTGTATGTGTTTGTGTTTTTGTCGAAAAAATTAATACTATCTAAAAGAAGAAATATGACTTGGAGTTGGAGATATTACAAACAGATAAGCTAGAAACATGACTAGGAAATATTAAATAAGCCCAAGATACCTTTCATATCATTTTCAAGGTTTATGAGATCCACTTTCGATCCTTTGACTTCTCAAAAAAAAAAAAAAAAAAAATTTCAATCCTCTACAGCAAAATATACTAGTTAGAGGTGTCCAACCACCCAACCAACCCGCTAAACCCAACCCTATCCAACCCGTTACCATCCGATCCGATTGCTCCGGTGGTCAGACGCAGGTCCGGACCTTCAAAAACTTGACACCAGAAGGTCGGTTACAGGTCTCCTTCTCCAAAACCTGTGAAACTTGACCTGACTAAAATACATCAATTATGATGATTTCTCAAACTTTTCGATGACTTTTCTAGCTAGATACAACTGATTTCGATGAGTAACACAGCTAGATCTAGCGGAGATACACCAAATCTGACAAAAATTCATCAAATTTGACAAGTTCTTCGCACGAATTCATGAAAATCTCTCTCTGGATCCGTTGAGATCCTTGCCATATCTCACCGGATCTTGGACGGATTTGGCAAGATCTTACCGGATCTAAAGAGATGTTGGCATCTCCTTGCTTTTCGGTGGTTTTCGACTCACTCGAAATCGACCCCTATAGACATCGCATTTTGTGCCACTTACAACTCGGGCCCCTGTTCTCCAATGATGTAGAAATTTTTAGACCCAAGGTTGGTTTAAGGCCCAATTAGATTACAAATTGAATTGAGAGGTGTTAAAATGAAAAATATAACTTTTTAATAAGCAAAAAATTTATTTTTGGAAAAGAAAGGCCAAAGAAAGCCTTCGGCCTACGTATGCAGGCGTGAACATACATGCATGGCATTTAAGCATGCATACGTAGGCACGAGCCTGCACACGCAAGTAGAGTTTTAGAGACATAAAAAATGCAAGTTTTTTGCATTAATGTTAAAGTTTGGAACGAATCTCCATCATCTGGGAGCTGTTTCAAACCCCACTTTTCACGATATAAATAGCCATACATGGTACTTTTTTAAAAACACACAGAAATCCTAAGGGAAAAACCTAAGATACGCTAGAAATAGTGAATAAAAAAATGGAGTTTTTCACAAAACACATTTAAGTCAGTTTTATTTGATTGGGACCTATTTTGGCATTGATCCTCTAGTTTTGAAGTTTACTAATCAAATTTTTTTTTGGGTGGTTGTGAATATATTTGATTAAGGGAAATAGTCAAAAATCAAACCTAAGAGTTTTTTGCTTTAAGGTATATATTTCAAACTTTCCTTTCTTTTCTGCCTTTAGTTTTATTTTAATCTTGTTTATTTACTTTGTTTATGTTATAACATGTTTGTTTTGCCTAGGTTTAGTCTTGTTTTTGTTTTTAAAGCATGTCAGGGTGTTATATTTACAATTTTAAGTATTGCCCTATTTCTGTGTTTACTGTTTCTGGTTTAGGGTTTTTTGAACAACCTTACACACGCATGCTTTATGCATGCGTACATAGGTCAAATCCTGTGCATGCAGGTATTTAGCCTGTGTACGCAGGCTTTTGTATGCGTATGCAGGCTGTTTTCCAGAAACCTTAATTTACGTTTTGTTTTGTTTTGTTTATTCATTTCACATGCTATACTCCTACTTTGATCCCCCATGTATCTGTATATAGTTTTGAGTCTCTATTTCACATGTTGGTTGTTGGTTTACCTTTAACAAGTCTAAATTAGGGTTTGTTCTTATTTCTTTGTTTAAATACCATGGACATGCATTCATATGTCCATTCATTGATGCCATAGGTGCTGTGATGCTGTAAGGTAAGTGAGGTAAGTCTTGCATTCATATGAACATGCATTTGTTCATTCTAAAAACCTTACCTTTCTTTTGATGAACATGTATATGTAAGCACCATGCTTTGTATAATAACATGGTTTGTTTGGTGCTTATGTTTTTGCCATGATTTGTTTGTTGCCTTGATATCAGATGTCATGCTAGATGTCTGTTAGGATGTTTTGTGAAGCATGATAGATGTATGCTAGGCTTGGGTTGTGATATAGCATGATGGAACTTGGAAGTATGATAGGTGTATGTTTAGGGATGTTTGATGCCATGTTGATTGTTAGATGTATGCTAGTGTGTGCATGAGTTAGATAAACAATATTGGACACTTTCCCAAGGACATACTTAAACTTTGAACCGATACTCTAGTAGTAAGATCAATGGTCTTTCCTCGAAAGGACGCTATATTCATGGTTCTTAGGCCATTGCAAAACTAAGTGGCGACTTCTCCGTTATGTCCACAACCATCACCCGACATAAATCCGAATCGACTAAACCAATACCTTTACGAGTCATTTGCAAGTTTGGAAGTTCCCCAACCAATTTGATCAGGTCAATTGTGGGTTGGGCACAAACTTGACATGAACCAACCCATGAACAACCTTAATACTAGTTATCCAAATTAATTAATTCATAATGGGTTAAATGAATCCTAAATTTTCTTTTCTTTTTTCTTCTTAAAAAAAGGAAAAAAAGAAAAAGAAGAAGAAGATAAAGAAGTTAACTAAGTATATATAAGTGGGCAAAGCTTGTCCAATGCCATTGTACATTGGAATCGTTATGATAGTATTTTGCGTCATTATCTCAACAGGTCCAGTGCATTGAATCCAAGCCTAACTCTATATTAGTCTACAAAATATCTAGCTTATAAGTTTGTATAAATTTTGCAATTAAGTTCGTGACTGAGTAATATTGACATGTAGCGCATCCTTGGCTAGCCATATACTTCCAAAAAAATAAATAACTCATTTACTTTAGTTTGTTTGGAGTGTTATATTATATGCTTTCATTAGCATCAATGTACTGTAGTTTTCATTACTTTGAGAGAGAGAGAGAGAGAGAGAGAGAGAGTTGAAATTGTCTAGTAAATAATATAGCCGCTTTACATGCACATTTGATTAAACAAAAAAATGACTTCTCCCTACATATTAGGATCATTTTTATTTGAAATAGATTAATTTTGTGGTTTTGATTAAATATCACAAACCTAAAGTTGTATTTAATGTCATATCATTTAAAATTTAAATAACCTAATACTATGTACACTATTAGATCCAGGAAATAAAATTTTAAATATGAAATAGATTTTCTCTATTTCAAGTGAAATGGAGAGGATTCTATTCTCACTCTACACACTCATTGGAAAACATAATAAATATGTTTATAGCATAAATCATATTAAAATTTATTGCATTTTTTTTTATATATTTAAAAAAAAATTGTTTTTTTGTTCCTAAGGTTGACTCGATGCAGGTGAAAAATGCATGCCATTACCATGAAACAGAGATCTTGTATAAATACATGAGAACTCTACTGCATTAACCACAAAACAAGCGAGAAAGCCTTATTCTTTATCTGCTTCTTTATATCCTTATCATGGCTCCCTATTATTCTATCCCATCAATTCTCACTACAATTAAGTTCTGCCTGTTATTTCCACTTCTTGTGGGGATGGTCTCTGCTCAGTTGTCCTCTGATGACTATGCAGCATGCATCATGCCCTAGTGCCCTTTCCACCATTAAATCGGCTGTAGAGTCTGCAGTGTCAAGTGAGGCACGTATGAGAGCATCCCTGCTCCGCCATAACTTTCATGACTGCTTTGTTAATGCAAGTCATCTCTAACTTTCTTCTTCTTCTTTCTGCAATATCAATCTACAAAAGTCTAAGTGTTTTGTGCGTGTGTGTTTCTAAAAGTACCATTAGGAATACAATATATTTGACACCTTTTTCACTTGTGACTTGTTATGAATAGAGAAATATTAAATTTCTATTCAACTAACATTAGACTTTTTGTTCATATCAAATTCTTTAATGTCAACTGTATATATATCTCAAATAATTTATAATGAATACCTACAATACAATTCTTTTTCTTTATTCCTCTATTCTTCTGCCAACAACCTCTATTCTTCTCTTCTTCTACCTACAACCTTGCATGTGTTTACATTTTTAAACTTTTACATTTACATTGCAATGCAATATTTGTTTTCTCTTTATGTACCTTTATTTATCTATTTTTGAAATTATTTTGAGTGTGGTACCATTGAAGGTCTAGACACTAATGTAGTTCAATTATAGCTTAAATTCTATGATTTAAAAAAAAAAAAATTAGATAATGCAATTCATCTTTGATTTGGTGTTCTTAATTGATTATGCTGATTATTTCCTCACTCATGACAACATTAAAATAATTTATAGGTAAACTTTTACGTCTACATTGCAATCTAGAAACTCTAAATACTTATATTTTTGCCATTTTTGTAATTTATGGTATTTTTTTTTGGTTATATATGTAAGAAATTTATATATGGTTAGCACGTCACTACTCTACATGTTAGCAAGCATAATGGAAAGATTTTTTTAAGTGTCATATATATATATATATATATATATATGGCACTACAAAGAGCTTTTAGAAATTTAAAACTTGTCATAATTTTTATAATATTTTTACTATTTTATTTGTTATTAAATTTAATTATATTATCAAAAAATATTTTTTAAAATTTATATATAATTTTTTTATTAAGCCGTGCATTGCACTAGAGGCTTTGTTATCGGGTGTTGAGCGACACCAGTTTAGAATGAATTGTTTATTAATAAATGGCACATGCTTTATTACGAGTGAAAAAAAAGTATTGGTAATGCTAAAAAGCTAAATTGTTATTTTTAGTATCACAAACAACAAAAATACATACTACATCAGTGGTGGCATAGTTAAAAATTTTAACAACCTTGCTACAGTAAACTGCCATTTTTGGCAGTCTACTGTAGCAACAAATGCCAAAAAAAAAAAAAAAAAATTGTTTATTTGGTCTTCTCTCTTTTTTCTCTCATTCTCTCTCCTTTTTTCCTTCTTTCTTTTTCTCTCTAGCGCTGCCTCTATCTCCCTCTCGACTGAACCAAGCCTCTCTTCTCTTCGTGGTGTTACCTAGGTTTGTTGAGATCGTCAGTGTGGGTTTGTGGTGGTGGGTTGGTGTGGGTTCGTGGTGTGGGTCGGGTTTGTGTGGTTGGGTGGTTTGGATCGGTGGTTTTAGTGGTGGTGTGGGTTGTTGTTAGGATTGGTGAGATTGGAGGCTGGATTGTTGCTAGGATCAGTGGCTGGGTTGTTGCTGTTATGGTTGAAATCGGGTTGTTGCTGTTATGGGTGGATTGTTATAGTTGGTTGTTGAGGTGGGTTTGTGGTGGATGTGACCAGCAGTGGTGAGAGTTAGCTGTTTGTTCACAAATAGGAAGAGGAAGAGAGAGAGAGGAAGAATAAATAAATAATATTAAATGAAGTTGTAAAAAAATATAACCATTAATACTGGGTGTAGTAGCTTTTTAAGTTGCTAAAAAAAAAAGTTCCACTAATGTGCATGCTCTAAGTGTAAAAAAAGCCTAAAAACTCTCACAATTTTAAAACAAGGCCAAAATGCCTTTTATTAATGGTTCGAAGGATTTTTTTTTTTTTTTTTTTAGAATACTAAGTATTTTAACACACACACACACACAAGAGGAGATGTGAGAAGGTTTTAAAAAACTAATAGTGGTGTATATCCAAAAAGACCCTAGTTTGAAGGATATTTAAGTCATAATGAAATGATTTTGTTTTCTTTTCTATGCTGCTTGAGACACTATTATTCAGTTGATTTGTTTTTCTCGATTTTCCCATTAAAGTAAGGGTATTTTAGTAAAGGAATTCCAAATTTTGATTTTACTACCATTAATAGGGATGGTAATTCGTGTTCGCATGTCTGGTTTATGTCGTGTCAACTCATGAATATTAGACTATATAGATCAACACTAATCCAACATGTTTATTAAACGGGTCATGATTCCTCAACCCTAATACAACCAATTTATTAAATGGGTCAGTCGTATCAACTTGTTTATTAGATTTTATCAAAATATATTATGAAAAAACAAACAAATAAATATTTTTAGTATAAAATTCAGAACTAACGAGCAATTACATCACAAATAATTATTCAAAACTAAAGCATATCTCAATATCACAAAGAATCAATCACAATATGTTAAAGAAAATAAACCATTACAATTAATAAGTTTATATACCTAGGATTTGTATAGCATATTGGTAAAATGTCATTTAATTAAACAGGTTAGACGGATCAAATGGGTTCCATGGGTTGAACACTAACCCAACTCATTTATTAAACAGGTCAATTGTGTCAACCCAAATATAATACGAACTCATTAAGTCTCAACTCATAACTTGCTAATTTTGTGTCAAGTTAGTGCGTTGTGTCCAATTTTGCCAGCTCTACATTAATAAATGCTTCTAAGGTTAAGAGCACCCTTTATATTATAGTTTGGGTTTTATTTTTTTATTTTTTTCAGCATTGGGGAGGAATGGGCATTCTAATCCAAAAGCTTAAGCTATTAGGTGGAGGCCCAACAAGTACATAAGTTCATACCAAAGTCTATATCTAACCAATTAATTCTGCATCTCACGTTCAAGACCCAAATTTAGATGGGCCGGAGCATGGTCCGATAAGCAAGCAAACCAGACTCATACCATTTCAGAACATCCAACCTACATATATATTAGCTGGAAACCTTCAACTAGCACATCAACCTTATAGCACTGCACATCTAATTCAATGTGGTACTACACAAAATAGATTAGGATGTGGAAATTTTTTCATAGATGAGCTTTGCTATAAACTGTGTAGGGACTCACAAAAGAACCATATTCAAGATAACTGTGTTCATATTTGAGGAACACCCTATGCTTATGGTTTTGGTATTTTTATCCCTTTTTTTCTCTTAAAAAAAGAAGAGAGAAATGGGGTGGAGGAGAATAGATTGGGACTTGTGGAGTGTATGATGAGGATAAATATTTCATTCCTATAAAACTCTATAGAAGTAGATGAAAGAACCATTAAATTATAATTCCTCCTTTTGAGTTCTCCAAATTTGGGGAATAAAAAAATAACTAGATTTGAGTGGTAAGGTACTTTTGTTAGACCCTTCATCCTTGAGATGGTTGGTTGCATGTAGAGGCACCTTGGACCCAAGCCACAAAGACAAACCCATGGGCACGAGGAGTTATGTCATAGGCTAAGAAACGAGTTTTAGGCAGTAGCAGGCTATGCTTCCCATTTGTGGTCAATGCTTGTACAATCAATCTGAGATGGCAACATGTTGATGGCCTTGTAAATGTGATGTACTCGTGGTCATGCCTTGGTATTTTGCAGGCCATGCGTGTGTTGTAAGCAGTATGTGCGATGATGAGTCATAGCAACCTTGTGTGGATTAGCCATTAACGCGTTGATGAGCAATGGATTGATTGCTTCTTTGAAAGGTGGAACTGGAACGCGTTGGCAATGGCATGTTGGTTCATGTGGGCAATCAGATTGAGTTGTGGCATGCATGATGCATTGTTGGGCTGCAAATGGGTGATGATTTGTTGTGGCATTGTGTGGTCAGATTTGGGAGGTGGTATCGACATGGGCCAAACCCTTCACTTCGTATGCATTGGCTAAGATTGGGGTTGGGCAAGAACTTAGGCTATCAATGGACAGTGCACAACTATAACAAGCGAAAATCTAGTACCCAAAAAAAAAAAAAAAAAAAAGGCACAACTCTTGCCATAATTGTCTATGCGGCAAACAAATGAGTAGCAGGTCTATGTAAAAATATTAGGCAATCAATCACAGTCTGCCACGTAGGATAATTGTGGAAAAAGTTGTAGTTTTTTAGGTGACACTAAAATTACTTGCAGAACAAGTTGTACCAACATGGTGTGGCAGTTATCAAGTAGTTGCATGCCTGCTAGCAACATGGAAAGGCTCCAAGGCAGCAGTCATTTATGTCCTTAAGGCAATTCCTAGACCCGGTAGCTAAGTACAACAATTATTTCTTGTAAGTTTAGTTAAGTTTTTAGGAATGTCAACATGTAACTTAGGCTGTAAAGCAAAACAGGTTCCCTTACATTGTTAGGGGTGTCAAAAGCATGAATAAAGGGAAAAAAAAAATAGATTGAATTGTGTAGGATTAATGTATTTTGTGCATGTTTTTAATTTATAAGCTTTGGTGGTTAGTCTTGACTAAGGCATAATTCCTAGTGAGTATTTTGTGAGCGCAAACCTTAGTATCTTTTGTACTTTTGCAGTAAAGTAATAAAGATTTGATATTTTTCTATAAGTTGTGTATGCTTTGCACTCTTGATTCTCACAAATTACTGAATGGCTCCTTTATGTGTGTGTTAAGTTGTTACAGACTTATAGCCTATAGGACTCGGCAAAAAATTTGAGGTGAAAATCTGCCATCCAAACACAAGTTTTTCCATTATATACGTACAAAGCACACCTTTTCCTCTGTTGTAGTGACCATTAAACAATTTGTTTCTGATAATTGAGAATTTGGCCTCAAGAGGAAGAAGAGGGGATGCAAAACTAGTGTTTTCCATTTCATGAGCATGGCTCTCAATTGATTGTGCCCCGAAGTTCATAAACCCATTGTACCACTCCTTGCCCATCATTGAGGTTCTTCCACAATTACTAATACTCTCTAAATGATTATTAGAATTTGTTCAAACCGTACATATGCTTGAATTATTGTAACATCCCTGAAGAGTTTAGGAAGCACAAAGGAGAAAGGTATTTCAAAATTCACATCTGGTTTTGGCTGACTGAACTGGTTCAATACAAGAGGAGCATCAGGATTAAAAAATAAACAGCAGTTCAATTATAAATTTAAAGTCCTCATCTACTTTCAATGTTATGTTGCACTGATTTCTTAAAAATGTATCCTATAGACAATATATGACCAAGTGGTGTGGTTGAGAAAATAAAATAATCTTAATCTCTTACATCTGTTGAGTCAGTCAGCCATTCAGGCTTGAGAGAAAAGACCAAATTGTGGAAAGAAAGTAAACAGAGTTAAAGTAATAGCAAAGATAGCATGGGGAATTAGACTATGAGATGCAAAGTTGGGCAATCAGGGAAAAAATTCACCTAAGGAAGACTTCTAAGGATAAACATGAACTTCCTCCATGCTAAACGTCAAATCAAGGTGAGCATCATATAAAATTATGGGTGAAGAATCTTTGGAGCCAAACAAACCATAGTTATAAGAGACAAACTCAATCATATGTTAGCAGTAAATCAACTATACGATTCAATTTTGTGACAGAATAAATGTAGAATTAGATTCAGTAGAAACAGAATCAAGGTTTTGTATACATATATATGTAACATCTCTGACCTGTAATTAGCTCACCATATATGCCCAAGCTACTCTGCCTCCACCAAAACAAGAATTACATTGATCTCTCCATTATCCCTGCCTATGTACATACACCCTTGGCCATCAAAAACCATTATTTGCTATAGACCAATATAATATATCATACAAAATGAAATGCACTAAATACTAATAAATATGTATATTGAATTTCGAGTATAAATCATGTATGGAGTTGCTCACTAAACTATGAACAAGTAACCAAACCATCTTGTGAAAGTAAGTACCCTTCTCGATTCAATGTCCCCCTCACTGCCCGATAAAACTCCACCCATGAGGATGAATATACATCATCTGGCCCAAACATAAATGTTGGATTAGGACTTGCAGGGCAAGCACCCACCAAATCCAACACCGAAGCAGCCGGCTTGAGCTGCTGTGGGAAATTAAATGCTAAATTGTCAACTTTGTGTTCATAAATTTTCCCAGTTCGATCCAATTTATACTTTGAAGTCCCCTGAAACTGCCCTTTGGTCTCCCATGGAACCCGAGGGACACCCCTCAGGTTCCACCTTATCAAAATCACATTCTCAGAAGGTTGCCAAATCCTATATACCTCAAGTGAAATCTCTCGGAACAGAATTTTACCATGAAATCTCAATGCCCAGAAGATCAATTTGTAGTTTTCAATACCGGTAAACGTGTTCAATGGGTCTAAAAATGTAATATCATCCCTGAAAACAATCAAATTCCATGTTAGAACCTAGAACATATTAGGATATTATATATTAGGACATTTCTATAATTTGAGCGGACCATGGTTTTGTAAAATTCAATAGGACTACTATGGTTTTAGGGTTATCATATCAAGCCTAATGTATTACTATTTATATTGGGCCTTTATAACACAGTTCAGCATATAAAAGATGTAGCCTAATATATTCTAACATTCCACAAAAAATTCCAACTTTCTCAGGACCCAAACACTTATCACAGAAAATAAAACAGACCCAGATAAGAAAATCAAAGAATATGAAATACCCAGATGAGAAAATAACCTGTAAATGTCATAATTGAGGTCCTTGGTGAATAGCACAGGAAGGTCTTCTCTGAGCGTCCTTACAGCAAGGCCAAGGTTGACATAGAAGTCATCTTTTTGGTGCTTATCTTGTGCACCAGGGGGAGTGTTAACCTGAGCTACACCCTGTAGTGGAGGAGGGGTTTGGAGGCTGGTGAGGGAGAGAGGAGAGATATAGTGAGAGTGAGAATTGGGTTTTGGTTGGTGGGGGGAGAGTGATTGGGGAATGAAGGTTTTTTCTTTTGATTTGTGATTGTGATGAAGAACAAGAGAGGGAGAGAGGTTGGGTAAGAGAAAAGACATGGCCTTTATTATTCTTCAGTTGGGTTTTTCTCAAGTTCTAAGCTTTTCATGTGGAAGAGAGAGAGAGAGAGAGAGAGAGAGAGAGAGAGAGATAGTTTAGAGAGGGGAAAGATTTGTGTTTTGTGTTTTGCGTTTGTGTTTGAGTTTTGACTGTTTTGTTGTGTTTGTTGAGTTCGTGGAAACAAATTGAGGTTTGTGATTATGATTTTTTTTTTTAGTGGTTTTGAACATGTCCATGAAAATGGACTTAAATGGTCCAAATGAACATGTGAAATTGGTGGTTTTGTGGATTTGCACATTGTGCCCTACATTTGGTATATTTCTCTTCCACATGTGAACATGAAAATTTTCTTTCTATTGTACCCTTGTCAATAGGAGGAAAATTGAAATTTTGAAACAAATTGAGGTTTATGATTTGGATTTTTTTAGTGATTTTGAACATGGCCAGGAAAATGGACCAAATGGTCCAAATGAATATGTGAAATTTTTAGTCGTTTTGTGGATTTTGACATTGTGCACTACATTTGGTATATTTGTCTTCCACATGTGAACATGAAAATTTTGTTGCTATTGTACCCTTCTCAATAGGAGGAAAAATTGAATTCACATTATCTGACCTTCGGTTTGAATAAAGCAACCATGGCGTTGGTGGTTATCAGATTAAACATGAACACTATCCACTCATGGTTCATAGACATGTTAATAAAAATTGGTTACGTTTTATGACTTTGACTTACTATTTGTTCTTATTTGTGCACACGAAATCTAGATCGTTTTTTCTATGAATTTTCAATGAAGGAAAGTTTCACCACTCTTTATGGTTTATTGGTGTTTTCTCTAAAGTGGAAAAGTTCCACTCATGAAAGGCACGAGTGCATTTCTATGAAATTTCTATTATTGAAAAGAACAAATAGAATTGAGGTTTGCATCCTTGGGGAGAATTTTTCTTGGAGAAAGAGAGGGGGAGGGGGGTTGTTTAGGATTAGGAGTTTATGTTTAATAATTTCAACCTAACTAGGAAAAGTTAGAAAAATTCTAAGGGATGACATATTTTCTAACTATTTACAATTTTTTAGGCTGCTTTTACATGTTTCAATGTGGTTTTATATTTTTTTAAGGTGCGTTTCATACCTTACCATAACAAAATAGTGTAGTATTATTATTCTTGTTCAAAAAGAAAGGTTTGAAATTAAAGCTTTTATTAAAACAAAAAGAGAGAGAGAGAGAAAGATTCAAGCTATCGTCATAGACTATAAAGAAAATAGTAAAATACGAAAACCACTCCTAAGTTTTGGGCTAATTTTAGGCACTACCTAAACTTTTCAAAAATATCTAATTTGACCCTTAAGTACAAACCACACTTAAAATTGTTGGATAGTTCTCTTGATTCTCCAAGTCCTCTTCTGCTTCTATTCTCTGATTGTTATTTATACTATTTATTATTGAAAAGCTTTCTTATACCTATAATTGTCACAATACAGTTCCCATGGGTTCGCATTGTGCCAATTAACCTTGCCGCAATAGTTTTGGGGAAATGAGCACAAATAGTGTTATTTTTGATGAACACAAATAGTGTTATTTGGTTTGTGCTTAGGGAGTAAATTTGATATTTTTTTTAGAAGACTAGGTAGTGTCTAATATTAGCCCAAACCTCATAGGTTGTTTTTTTGTATTTTACCCTAAAACAACAGATTTTTCTCTTCTTAGTGGAACTCCCCTCCCCACCCCCACCCCTAAAAAAAAAAAAAAACCAACTCCATTTCTAAAACAAAGTTCATATACATCATCAAGTTACCATTATTTGAAGCACTTTAATGCTTATAATTTATAAATAGATGGATTTAGTTGTGTCAAAAGAATTTTACTTTTATCAAAGCTTTTTTAGGTTAGGGATTGGTGATTTGTTCTTAATTGATGCGATATATTTAAATTTGTGGTATTCACTCTATAATGATTATTCAAACTAAAACACCAATTAGTTTTTTATAGCAAGATGTGAATTCATATCCAATTCAACAACAAAAAAATTTATCAATTGAGTTACCTAAAACCCACAAAAATGGTGAATATTAAATTGAGATTATTGCCTCCATATATTGTATATCACTATATCCATATGGTTCAAGGCCACGACTTCTAATTTCATGGAATGGCCATGATCAAAGCAATTTAATTCCACCCCGTCTTGCTTATTTTGATTAGTATCTAGAAAGTTGATTCAACTTAGTTTGAATGAGGATGAATTATAATAATTTTTGTTGATAAATTCTAAGAACATTTTTTTTTTTTAATCTAGTCGAAAGTTTATTTATAAATTCAAACGTAGACTCTATTCAAACATAGACTCTATAAATTAAGAATGTCATGATATCTTAGTTTCAAAATAAATATTTAAAAAAGTGATTCTCAAAAATAAATATCTAAATTCAGATGTAGACAATGAATCAAGACAGTCATAATTTCTAAATTATACATTAACCCGTTATTTGATTCATATTATCCACATTCCACACACTTCGATTCGCCTCCTCCTAGTTAGATACTAACAAAATGAGAAGTACCTTACTATTTTAGGATATTTGTGCAAAGCAACTCAAAGATGAAAAAGACTGGTAGTCTGTGTCTCAAGCTGCTAGTCCTGTTCAAAAATAGTTCCTCTGTGTGATAGCAAGCAAGTTTTATCATTTATGACTAGTCAATTCAGATTTAACAGGCTGCTTCACAAACCATTCAACTATGAAATCTGCCTAATTGTGAATAGTCAAAACTAAACATTCATGAAAAGCACTTAAAAACATTGCAAATTTGCAATGGTTTACCTTTTAAAACTTCAAAAATTCTAAGACCATATGATATATTACAACTTTCGTCTTTAACTACAATTGTCCATGTGGTAGGCTGTGAGTGGTAAAGATAAAGTAGTGGATCCATGTGAAAGTGATATGTAGCCAATCACAATCTACCGCATAAAATAGTTATGGTAAAAATTATGGCAAAAGTTGTGGAATTTTATGTTGTACTAGAATTACTTTTAAAACTTTGAAAATTTGGTACAATAATTCAAGCAAAGCTAAAAAACAATCTCAAACTTTGAAAAGCACAATTAAGGCCTAGATGACCAGAGAATCCAGATAGCTTTCAAACACTAGAGGTGAGTTCATTGTCTGATTTGCTCAAATATGAGCGGTTCAGTTCGAGCATTGGATAAGGTTATGATTCAAGGACATGACAACAATTTGAGTGGGGTAAATAAGTACACTTTTGGAGGGCATTTGAAAAGGATATTCTGTTGGGCCTTTTCAAAGAAACTGTTTAGAAAGAGAGCACATTCCTTT
Source organism: Quercus robur (assembly GCF_932294415.1). Lineage (NCBI taxonomy): Eukaryota > Viridiplantae > Streptophyta > Magnoliopsida > Fagales > Fagaceae > Quercus > Quercus robur. The sequence goes on from NC_065537.1 coordinate 3,750,896, forward strand.
TTCGATACTCATATTTTAGTATCTTTCAATTCTCTAGCCAAGCCAAAGAGGCAAAGAGCAATTAAACCAAAAATTCATTAATATTGGCTTTTTGCTGAGGTGAACATGTTTAAAATTTAGCCCAAAATAATAATAATAATTTTTTTGGGGCATAAATGGGAGCTATATTACATAAACATAAGTCTTACAAACATAAATATTACAACAAGACTTACTTAACAAGAAAACACATCACCACACAAACTAATAGCAGGAAATCTAAACACAAACCAACCAAACCAATACCGAGGAGAGGTCTAGCTGACACGAAACAAAACATTATTGGACCCTTATTAACCGCGATGACTCCGGGATGAGACAAAACCCATGGCATCCCAATATAAACATTGCCACAAAAAAGTGGAGCATGTATCATACAAAACTCCCATTTTGGATTGAAAAGCACCCCTCTTTGCCAGTAAATCCACATAGCTATTCGCCCTTCTCCATATATGTTCAACACATGCCTCCCAGTCCTTGTTGAGGAGCCACCTGCAATCCAAAATCAAGTTATAAAATTCCATTGGATAATCTGTATGAGTAGTCAGCCATTTGTTCACAAGAAGAGAATCAGTTTCAAAACAAACTCGATGATGACCCTTGGCCCATGCTCGAGTCAACGCCTCTCTAAGACCCCACAATTCGGCCATAGTATTATTCGTAACTCCCAGATGTAAGGAGAAACCCCACAACCATTCTCCATTGGCTAAGCGTGCCACACCCCCCGCACCTGATTTTTCGAGGTTACCTATCGAGTTGCCGTCTATATTAATAGTGACATAAGGTAAAGTAGTTGGGTTCCACCTAATATATTTGATGGACAACAGAAATGACTGCCTCAAGGGAACGGTGCTAAGAAAGAAGAACTCCGTGACATGAGAGATAGCATTTTGTTTTAAAATATGAGGAGGAATGAATTTCCCTGAAAGTATCAATGAAATATTTTTACTTTCCCTATATAAAGGTTTCACATGACTTTTTTTTTTTTTTTTTTTTTTGAGAAACCAGACTGGAACAGCCCTGCGAATTTATTCAAAACAAAATTAATGAACATTTAGAAAGACTAATAAGTCTTCCAACCAAATCTGCAACCCCACACAATCTTTAGCTTCTTTTTGTTAGAGCATCAGTAACAATATTACAACTGTCTTTGGGATTAAAGTTTAAAGTCGATTTATTTTACTATTTAGCTTATTTTTGCTACTATTCATAGGTTCTACTATATTTTTTAGTACTATTCATGGGTCTTATTGTATTATTTCAACTAGTTTTTACCTTTATCTAAAATACTTTTAGCAAAAAAATTTCAATTTTAGTTAAATAAGTCGTTCCCACACGGTCTCTACATATGGTTTAACATGACAGAAATCAGAAAACTGAAAAGCAGAAACTTGGCAGCGGATGTTGTCAATGATATTCACATGACAATATTTTAGTTCAGTTCATCACTAACAAATAATTAACAGCCCTATAATAAACAACATAAAATATACTTGGCTGATGCCTGTGTTTCGTTAAGATTCTTATAAATATGCTATTTTACTCAAAAAGTCTCAAACTGACGTCTTCAAGTTCTACCGGCATGGTTTCTGAAAAAAAAAATCTACCCGCATGTGTACATTATATATATATATATATATATTTTTTTTCTTCCCCTTTCAAAAGAATCATTTAAAAAAAAAAAAAATCTTGGAGCAGGGGAGGGGTGGTTGTTCTGTTGTATACTACTATAGAAAATAGACAAAATGATATTATGCTTCGGGTGTATACATCTAGCACTTTCACAACACATGAGACTCATACGCTATTAGGCAAGGACGGAGGTATATATTGACTAAAGGGGGCAATGGCCCCCAAATATTTTATTAAAAAATATAGTATATATATATAGTGGCGACTCCAGAACTTTTTTCTAGGGGGGTTAATAATGGTAGAGCCAAGAATTTGTAGGTCTGGGTAGGCGAGTGAAAAATAAGATGATTATATATATATATATATATATATATATATATACAACTTCCACATTATATACAATACAACTATTTTGTACAATAATCAAAAAAATTATTAATAGTTTAAAGATCGTTAAAACAACAATCATTGGATGCATAAACAAATAGAATTAAATAACTAATCATATATTTTTGTCAAATTAATAATAATTTATTATATTTATAAGTTATATCAATTAAATAAAAAATATAGAATAAATAAGAACAATAAGTTAGTAATACACCTAGGAGGCTAGGAGTAGAGATTGGAGGAAACGTGAAACTAAGAAAAAGAACAATAATAAGTTTTTGCTTTTGAAGTGTATGGTTTTTTAACCATACACGAGTTCACTCTCTTCAAATTAGAGCAAGCCGTAAAAGATTTCTTAGACTTCGAAATTTGTAAAGCATTTATCAAATTACTTGATCGGACATAGAGAAAAATTAAGAAAACATAGAAGGGAGAAAGAAAGACAAGGAGAATGAGGAAAGAAACATAGTTGTAGATACTTTATGTTGTCAATGCCAAAGTAAGCTAGAGTCTTGGAGAGTTTTTTTTTCTTCTTTTCTAAACAAATGAGCAAAAATTTGAAACATTTTTTTTTCTTTCTTGTAAAATTAAATATTTTAAGAGTGATGCTACAAACACAACAATTTTACAAAAAATTCACAACAAAATCTAGGTGACAAGTTATTAATGGTAGTTAAAAAAATGATATCAATTGTGGATTCAAATAAAAACTAGTTACAACTTACCATTTAACCTTTATTGTGAAAATATTGAGAAAGTGGTACTAAGAGAATCATATTCAAACTAATTTCAGTTTGGCTAAAAAAAAAAAAATTAGGATCAAGGTGTTCAAATTTTTATTGTAGAGGTCAAAACAGTAAACTTTTATAAATACACGCACACACATATAATTTTATTTTGGGCCAGGTTGTGTTTGTGTGTGTATAATTTTAGCAATTTTGTTTAATAAAATTTCATTTTGCCCCTTAACAATATTATTGATTCTTTTTAGACTAACGTTACTGGTACAAACTTATTTACAACATTTATACAAACCATTGAGGTATAAATTCTTATTGATTCACATTTGGACCCACCAATTACCTCACTTTTTTACTTGTAAATAACCAGTCACCATATTAACAATTTGTAAAAAAGTTTGTAACTCTAGCATTTTTCTCATTTAAGGCCATTAAAATTTTTATAGATCTAAAATCTAAAACGAAATATACAAGCCCAAAAAAATTAGCGCAATAACAAAAATTACCAATAGTAAAGTTAAAAATAATTAAACTAATTAACCAATTTTACTCAAAACAAACAGCCAGCCCTTAAAAAGTTTTAAACAAAATTATTGTGTCTTTACCTAGTAGAAGATGCACGCATCAAAAATTCAAAAAAATAAAATAAAATAAAATATTCAGCAGCTAGGAAGCAACAAAGCCAACGGTCAGAGCCGCCTCCCTAACTTTAAGTCCTGCCTCCGTCCCTTCTATTAAGTCTCACATGTTGTGAGAGCTTGGGTTTAACCCGAAACATTATGTACCCTCTCAAAAAGTAGAGCTTCATCTATAAAATTGTGATTCTAGAGATTTCGCAATAAATAGTTTTAATTAAAAAGAGCTTTACTGTGTAGAGTATTTGACAAACTATAATGATAGAACTCATGGCCAGCTTTAGACCAAGGATTTTAGCGTAGACCTAAGGTCTTCAATTAAAAATAATAAAAAAAAGATAAGAAAAAGGAAGTGGGGGAAGGGGGTAATTGACTTAAAAAAAAAAAAAAACATAGGTTGGTGGTACACTCTCTTCCTATCCCAAGGTTCCCAAAATTGTGAGCTAAATCCAATACAATTAAAGCTATAACCGTTTCAACAAAAAAAAGGAGTGTTATGAGTAAGCTGACATATTATGGACAATCAATTTTTCTAAACAGTTTAATATTTTAATTTTTATAAACTATTTTCTTACACATTAAATTAATAACATTAGTCACCTAATCTCTCTCTCTCTCCTAGCATACTCGGTTCTATGGCATATTCAACGAAGAATGAGCCAACACTCTTAGCCACACACAATCATGGAGGTGAAGATCAAGTTGTACAAGGATTGATCAAAGCTTTGGGTGAAGATTCAAGAGCTCTTGGTGAGATTTGTTTTGTTTTGCAAGGTAGATGCATCAATGGTACGATTTTACTTTACAATTTTCATATTCATACTTGCTTGTGGTTTATGCATTATATGAAGTAGATCTTAGTTTTGTTTCTGCTGCATATAACATGTATGATGGCAACATGATGCATATGTTTTTCCAACATCATCCAAGAGTGGTCTTAAATGTTCTTGTGATTGTTGATCATTGTGCAACATGTTCTTCCTTCAAGTTTGGAATTTGGGCAGTACCTTCAGATGTATGTATTTGAATTGGGGTTTGGACTGGATGGGCTACACCTCCTTCATTCGAAGTGTTCTCGAGATGTTCTTTGTGAATTTGATGATTTGAGCAAAATAACAATAGTTCTTGAATGATTTGGAATTGAATATTGATTGAAGGCGCTTTGCTTCAAATTTATGCTAAGGAAGTAATAAACTTAGGATTTTTGAGGGGGTAGTGTATCGAGATTGACAAAAATGATCAACAACCACCTTATGTCTCTTTAAAAACCCTTTTAAAGGATTTTTGTGTGCTTTGTAAATGAAGGGATTTCCTCTATTTATAAAGGGGGAAAAGCCTTGGGCTTAAGAGTTGAGTTGGAATCTGAAAAATCACAAAACAGTTGAATCTTGGAGGAAATTAGCACTTGGACCCAATCCTACATTTGTGCTTTGTTTTGAGTTTTGAGTGTTTTGACTCTTTTGAATTAATTTTTAGAACTTGTTTTGGCTTCGGAGTCCTAATTTAGTATCCTAACCATCTAGATTTTTTTTCTAGAATATTTATTATTTTTAGACACTTGATGAATTAAAATAACTAATTAGTTGTTTAAAATTTATGAACTTTCTGATAATCCAATCTCTTAGAATGTCTTAAACACGTGGATCTCTACAATTATTATTATGACAACCCAAAAAAATTATAACTAATTAATTATATTTAATCCCTTTAATAGATCAATCGTAATTAATTAGTAGTAACCACATGTGATTCACCTTAGCTTTGCAAATGCATTTTGACCATTAAAACTTGATCTAGTCATATCTTTTAATTTGATCGTCTGATTTGAGCACACAATACATTGTTCTGATCATTAAGAAGTACTAGATTTATTTTTAATGATGTATTGAAAGATCGAATGGTAAAAATTATGATTTTTCTTATGATGTAAAATTATTACTTTTTCCTTTGGAGCAAGGTTAAATGAAAGTGGCAAAATATAAGCGCCTACAGTTATATTCTTTAAATTCAAGATTTCATCTTTGATGTTTACTTTTATTTATAGGTGAAGCTGTTAATTGTGCTCCACTTTGTATCCCAAGAAGCAATAAAGAGGATAACAAAGAAATAAAAATCATGAATAAAGTATGCTGCAAGACAAAGTAATAATCTAAAACTTACTTTAAGCTATCTTGAATAATACTTCAAACTCTAAAATTTATTTAAATATTTTAAAATATTACCAGGGAAGATTAAGTGTAAAATTTGGGATACAAAAGAAGGTTACAAAGGAAACTTTGGAAAATAAGCGAATCCTAAACAAAGGAGTCTTATATAGGCTACAAAAGTGAATAATTAAATTACAATAATACAATGAATAGTAAAATGCATAACAGTATTCTCAAATAGTGAAAAGTCTTCAATAATTGCTGATACCGCCAGAACAATACCGTAGATGAATAGTGAAAAGGCTTCAATAATTCCTGATACCACCAAAATGATATTGTAGATGAATAATGAAATGTCTGATACGAGCTGCCAGAGCTGTCTAATTCCACCAGAAGTAATTTGTCTAATAATACCAAAAGTAAAATCCTCTAATTTATTTTGATACAGAAAATACTGAAAATCTTATATTAATTCAACTGAAGTGATATCCCATACCAGTCTTGAGCATCTTGAAAGTAATCTGGTAAAGGAGAATCACTTTGGTCTTCATCCTCTACATTTGATATTTGAGTTGCTGCTTCCAACATTAGGAGGTTCAAGTGTTTCTGATATCAATTGATTTGGAAGTGTAATTTGATTCCGTTCAATTTACTTACGATTTTTTTGGTTGAGAATACTAAATATTTTAACACATACACACGGAAAGAGGAGAGAAGGTCTTAAAGAAACTAACAGTAATATATATCCAAAAAGACCTAACTCTTGGATACACAGCACAGACTTAGAATACTAGAATTCCTAGCATTTGTTTGTATCAACGGAGTACTTTTAATTGCTGATTTTGGAGCTAATATATTCATCAATTTATAACAAATCCTATACATAATTGTTAAAGGTTGTGATCCTCTCACCATATTATTAATTTTAACATCCAATGTTAATCTACTCAATAACGTTCGATCAGACAAAGATAAAGGAAAATCAGGAAAACAATTAAAATAAAGTGGATCTTCATATAAAGATGTTTCAATCCTTCCTATTATAGACTGATCAAAAATAAGGAAATTACTATCTCTTAAACATAATAACACACTTGTATTTAATCCCTGTCTTATTAGTGGTTTAATTGCTACTTGAACTAATCCCGTATGAATATATGAATACTCCTGCCTATGCTCTTGCATTAATTCCTCATTGAACAATTGTATTGACTCGTTCTCATTATTTAAAGACAAGGTTCTTTCAAACGTTTTTATTTTATAATCTGACTTAGTTGAAAATTTTGAAAAAATAGATTGCTTATAAATTTGATTAATAGGTACTGAAGCCATTTTCCAATCTTTTAGATTTCTTTCTATAATCATCTCCTCATTATTTACTACTATATCGCTTTGATTTTGGTTCAACATGGAGACCCTGAGGAAGAAGAATTAGCAAAATCAAGAATCAGCAAATTTAGCACGATAACCGAACACACTCCTAAGTAGAGAACAAGTGAGCAACAGAGAAAAAAAATAAGTGATGAAGATTGCAAAAGACCAAATGACAGTTCAAGAAAACAGTTTAGAGACTTACTTAGATCAAGTGTTGCAATTGATTTCAATTCTTCAAATATTACAAAGGGAAAGATTTCTAGATGGAAGAAGGTAATGGATCCAACGAATGATTTTTTCTAGATTACAAAGGGTGTAGAAAGCAAGGGCACATCCTTGAAATTATATAGAGTACAAAAGTAAATAGTAATATTACAATAATTCGTTGAACAATAAAAGTAAAAAGTAAAATGTGTATAGTGATATTCTCAAATTGTACTCAATAATTTCATGGTGGAGCCAAAAGTGTCTGATTCGGACATAAAGCCATGATATGAAATGATTTCGAGGTTAACTTTTTTTTCTTTTTTTACTTTCTCTTTTGCTTTTTTCAACTTTTTTTTACTTTTACTTTTTCTTTTTCACTTTAAAATCTCACTAACGTACCTAATCTCAATCCAGCACAAATTAGAGTCAGTTTAGTTCAATTTTTTGTAATTGTGTTTTTTTTTTTTTAAAGGCATTTTTAAAAATTGAGATAGGATATTTGGGCCCGTTTGGTAATATTATTCTAGTAACGTTGTTTAAATGTTATGGAAATACATGTAAGTGAAAAAGTGTTATGAAAATATATGTTATGCTGTTTAAACAACGAAAACTACTTTTTAAACAACACAACCAAACAGCCTTTAAATTTTTCTATTTAAAAGAAAAGTGTTTCATAAAAGTTAAAAGGTACTTTTTGAAAATTGTGAATGTTCGACTAAATTTTATCAAAATTGTAATTTAAATTATAAATTACCAACAATGATAATATGTACATAAAATAGAATTTCTTGGTATTTGCTGAAACCTTGTTTGCGGCTTACAGGTTAAGGTGGTGGATGGAGAGAAGTGACAAGCATCCAAGGACACATGACCAAAGAGATTTGTCGTCACTTCTAAAGTTCTCTTTAGTTCTCACTCACTCCCAATTTCTCATCAACAACTGTGGCTGCCCATCTCACAAGGTCACTTGAAGTTGCTTTGGATGAAAATGTAGAAGAAAAATGTACTAGATGAAAAATGCACAAGAAAACGCAAGAAAACATAAAGGAAAAATGTACCAGCAAGGTGAGTCCAGCAACATGGTGATTTTCTGAGAATGGGTTTTGTTTTGTGGTTAGGTAAAAGGGTAAAATTGGTGGGTTTTTGAAAAAATTGTAAAGGTTATTAAAGGATATGGGAGCAAGACCGGCCCTAGACATTTTGGAGCCTAAGGCGGGAATTAAAATGGAGTCTTTTTTATACTTATGTATTAATTAAATTAATATTTATTTAATATTTTTATATTATAATATATTTTATTTAAAATCTATTTTTATTGCCTTTTGAGATGCAAATTGACTAATTAAATTTTTGTATTCAAATTCTTGTTCATTTGTGATACTTTCATCTAAATTTTTTGTTATATTTTGTTTATTACTAATAACTAATTTATCCATTGAATATCCTTTTTGAGACTCAATTACTTTTTCCTTTTTGTTTCTTTTTTTAAGTTTCTCATATCCTGATACATATTTTCTAGTTGGCATTTCTAATCAAATAATATATTTATAAAGGTTAAAATAAAAAATAACTTTCAAGTGTAGAGCCAATGAGAAATAAAACCTGATTTATATAAAAAGTATTGTTGTAGTTTCACCAAATAATAACAAGTTTTTAGCAATTTCAACTTACATAAATAAAGATTTATTCATTATATTACTAATAACTAATATATATATATATATATATATATATAACACAAGATTAAAATAAATAAATAAATTAATCATAACCGTAACAAAAAGTCAAAAACAAGCCCAGTCCAACCAAGAACCTGCCAAGACCCACCCACAAAAAACATAAAACAAATCCTATTACATTTACACCTAAAAAAAGGAAAAAGAAAAAAGAAAAAAACGTAGGCTTAACAAAATAAAAAACCTGCCAAGACCCACCCAGTACCCACTGACCCACAAAAAAACATAAAACATGACCCAGCCCTCTTAACAAATCTAAAGTAGAATAGGAAGCAAGCCTTATAATGGGAAAAAGTTTCTAACGGTTCCCTATTGGATTTGTATTGCGTTTTTGCATTGCAGTATTGTACCTCTAAGGGTCTAACGTGAAAATGTGTCTTTTCATGTTTTTGGGCCAAAAACGCTAAATCTAAAATTGCTTGGGGTCCAATGTGAAAATGTGGTAAAAAAGTTACAATTTGGTTTTGTGCTTTTTTGGCCTCAAAAAGCCGAACCAAACGGGCAATGAGATGGAGCAATCACTTCTATTACTATAAACCTTAAAATAGAAGAGCCAACCCACAAAATGAACCACTAAAAAGAAAATTTTAACTGAAAGCACACTAAAGTTTGAGAAAATCTCATAAACAAATTTGAGACAAACTTGTCAAACAAGTGTAAATAAGAATACCAATAGAATACAAACAAAAGGTTCCATAATTAAGGAAATAATTGGTAAAAAATGATTCATAGAAATTGAAAATAAGATAAATGATATAGAGGATCAGATACATCATTCATGTGGATAATTTCATTCCCAGATCTCAAAAGGTCTCATAAATATAATTAGCTGGGATTAAACATTTATCATTGTCTCAACAACATCCTCGGCAAAGAAAAAACTAACATTAAAAAAAAAAAAAAAAATCCCATTAAAGAAGGGGGTGCAAAAAAAATAAGGAGATTGCAAAATTTTTACAAAGATAATCTTCCTAGGGAAACAAGGATATCAATGAGAAAATCTAAAGTAAAATCTGACAAAAAGCAGATAAAATACTGTTGTTCATAACATGCCTAACAAGCATGAATAGTTTACATTTTACGAAAGTATTTCAACAGAAGCAGAATCAAACATCATGATTATTGCTTGTCATCAGAACTTAAATTATGAGGCTGGATGCAATTAAGGAATACCTAACAACAAATAGCATTAACTTGTGTTAAAACAAGAGGAAAAAACCTACAAGCAAATAGATGACAAAAACGATTAGCAACCACCTTTTTGCTTTGTAAATGAAGGGATTTCCTCTATTTATAAAAAGGTAAAAGCCTTGGGCTTAAGAGTTGAGCTGGAATCTGAAAAATCACAATTATTATTATTATTTTTTTTTTTTGGTGCTTTGTTTTAAGTTTTGGGTGTTTACTGTTTTGACTCTTTTGAATTAATTTTTAGAACTTGTTCTGACTTCAGAGTCCTAATTTACTATCCTAACCGTCTAGATTTGCTTTTTTTTTTTTTTTTTTTTTTCATAATATTTATCATTTTTAGACACCTAATGACTTAAAATAAATTAATTGTTTAAAACTTATGAACTTTCTGCTAATCCAATCTCTTAGAATGTCTAAAACATATAGATCTTTATTATTATTATTACTAGTGTATAACCTTGTGCATATGTATAGGTATAATTAAAAATAATCACAATTATACGTTTCAAAAATACATTTTTGTTAGAATGTGTTCAAATTATACATGGTATTAGCTTACACTTTTTTTTTTAACTATGCATTTATAAAATATATAATTATTTCTCATTATAAATATATAATTTAGAATTTAATTGGATTTATCCTTTTCAGTTTTTGCACCTAATAAGTCACTTGCCACAAAAATTAAAAAAATTAGATAGATACGTGCCACAAAATTGGACTCCAATTAAAATTTAATTTAAAATCTAATTGAATTTGGATTCATCGATTTTTACTCTCAATAATTCATTTAGCACAACAATTAAAAAATTAGATGGGACACGTGGTACAAAATTGAGAATCCTATTAAAATATAATTGGGTTTTCTTTGAGTTATACATATATATATATATATAGAAGGCAACCCAAATATATATATCTAAAAAATTGTGGAGGTCAAAAACAATCTAGAATGGCTGAGAAGTCCTTAAAGACATATTTCAGCCTGGATATAGATCTAATGTACGAGGTGAAAACTCCACAACGGGAAACTCAAACAACTAATTTATGAAAGCAATATTGTATTAATATTATTAGCAACAATCATCACACTTTTCCCATGGTGATGGGATTCGGAGATAAGAGAAAATCTCTCCCCTCTTCTCTTCTTCTATTTTTTTTTTCTCCCTTTTTTTTGGATCCCCTTTTCTCATACCCCCCCCCCACCCCCCCCTCTTCTTATAGGCCTTTTCTTTCCCTTATCCTTCCAGCTAGCTTACCCTTAACTAGATCTTTTTTGGATATTTATCCTCCTATTGGTTTCCCCCGTTCTTATCCTGAAACAGGACTTTTAGGAATATTAGTACTGTTCAAGACTTCAGATTGCCTCACATGCATTTAATGTAGTAGGGATATTCTGTTGGGCCTTTTCTAAGAAACTGTTAAGAAATAGAGCACATTCCTTTTTTTGATACTCATATATTAGTATCTTTCAATTCTCTAGCCAAGCCAAAGAGGCAAAGGGCAATTTAACCAAAAATTCATTAATATTGGCTTTTGCTGAGGTGAACATGTTTAAAATTTAGCCCAAAATAATGAAATATTTTTACTTTCCCTATACAAAGGTTTCACATGACTCTTTTTTTTTTTTTTTTTTTTTTTTTTTTTTTTTTTTGTGGAGAAACCAGACTGGAACAGCCCTGGGATTTTATTCAAAACCAAATTAATGAACATCTAGAAAGACTAGTAAGTCTTCCAACCAAATTCGTAGCCCCACACAATCTTTAGCTTCTTTTTTTTAGAGCATCAGTAACAATATTATGACTGTGTTTGGGATTAAAGTTTAAAGTCAATTTATTTTACTATTTAACTTATTTTTTCTATTATTCATAGGTTCTATTACATTTTTTGATACTATTTATGGGTCTCACTGTATTATTTTCAGGTCAATGTTGACTTTCTAGCCCATTTACAAAAGCATCTTAGTAATAAGAATTGGAAAATGTTACTCAAACTTTTTTTTTCTTTTTTGGTAATTTATTTTTGAAATGTGCTTTTAAAATGAATGACAATTTATATAAGCAAATTCAAATAGAAGTATTTAAAAAAAGGGGTTTGGATTTCAACTTTAAAATTAATAGCATAAGATGTTATTTTAAATTGAACACACATGTTTGCCTTAGAACAAAATTCTCAATGATGAATTTCTTCATGTGTAGTTAGAAAGCAAAGGAAAAACAAAATTCGTATCAATTTTGAACGAAAATGCCCCTGGGTCAGATTGGTCAAAATTCTTGACCAGTCTGACAGAGGGGCATTTTAGTACAAAAATTACTCGAGGTTTTTTTTTTTTAATGAATTTTCCATTTGTTTCTTCCATCATCTTCCTCAAGACTGTACATCCAGCAAAAGGGAGTTGAAACCAAATTATCCAAACCTCAACAAATTGATGCTATAAATGTTAAAAAAACATTCAAGACGTGATTCATATGCCAACCCCCCTCCAAGCGGTAAATAATCTACTAAAAAATGTAGTTGGGATACATGAACAGCAGAAGACCCTCCAAGCCTAGCTTTTACTTTTATCTATAGTACTTTCAGCAAAAAAATTTCAATTTCAGTTAAATAAATTGTTCCCAAACGGACCTTACATATGCGTTTAACATAACAGAAATCAGAAAACTGAAAAGCAGAAACTTGGCAGCCGATGTCGTCAATGATATTCACATGACAATATTTTATTTCAGTTCATCACTAACAAATAATTAACAGCCCTATAATAAACAACATAAAATATACTTGGCTGATGGCTGTGTTTCTTTAAGATTCTTATAAATATGCTATTTTACTCAAAAAGTCTCAAACTGACGTCTTCAAGTTCTACCCGCATGGTTTCTGAAAAAAAAAAAAAAATCTACCCGCATGTGTACATTATATATATTTTCTACTCTCATTTTTTTTTTTCTCCCCCTTTCAAAAGAATCATAATTTTTTTTTTTAATCTTAGGGCGGGGGAGGGGTGGTTGTTCTGTTGTATACTATTATAAAAAATAGACAAAATGATATTATATTTCGGGTGTATACATCCAGTTCTTTTACAATATGTGAGACTTATACGCTTTAGGCAAGGAGAGGGGTATATATTGACTGTCCCAAATTTTTTATTAAAAAATATAGTATATACATATACATACATACATACATACATACATACATATATATATATATATATATATATATAGTGGCAGTTCTAGAACTTTTTTCTAGGGGGATTGATAATGGCGGAGCCAAGAATTTGTAGGTGGGGGTAGGTGAGTGAAAAATAAGATGATTATTTATATATATATAATTTCCACATTATATACAATAAAACTATATTGTACAATAGTCAAAAAAATTATTAATAGTTTAAAGATCGTTAAGACAACAATCATTGGATGCATAAACAAATAGAATTAAATAACTAATCATACATTTTTGTCAAATTAATAATAACTTATTATATTTATAAGTTATATCAATTAAATAAAAAATATAGAATAAATAAGAACAACAAGTTAGTAGTACACCTAGGAGTAGAGATTTGAGGAAATGTGAAACTAAGAAAAAGAATAGTAATAAGTTTTTGCTTTTGAAGTGTATGGTTTTTTAACCATACACGAGTTCACTCTCTTCAAATTAGAGCAAGCCGTAAAAGATTTCTTAGACTTCAAAATTTGTAGAGCATTTATCAAATTACTTGACCGGACATAGAGAAAAATCAAGAAAACATAGAAGGGAGAAAGAAAGATAGAGAAAATGAGGAAAGAAACATAGATGTAGATACTTTATGCTGTCAATGCCAAAGTAAGCTGGAGTCCTGGAGAGTTTTTCTTCTTCTTTTCTAAACAAATGAGCAAAAATTTGAATTTTTTTTTTCTTTCTTGTAAAATTAAATATTTTAAGAGTTGTGCTACTAACACAACAATTTTACAAAAAAATTCACAACAAAATCTAGGTGACAAGTTATTAATGGTAGTTAAAAAAATGATATCAATTGTGGATCCAAATAAAAACTAGTTACAATTTACCATTTAACATTTATTGTGAAAATATTGAGAAAGTGGCACTAGGAGAATCATATTCAAACTAATTTCAGTTGAGCTTAAAAAAAATTACGATCAAGGTGTTCAAATTTTTATTGTAGAGGTCAAAACAATAAAATTTTATTTTAGGCCAGGTCAAGGGGTTCATTTGAACCCCCTGGGCTGGTCATGGCGCCGCCCCTCTGTGTGTGTGTTTGTGTATATATATATATATATATATATATATATTAGCAATTTTGTTCAATAAAATTACATTTTGCCCTATAACAATATCATTGATTCTTTTTAGACTAATGTTATAGGTACAAATTTATCTACAACATTTATACAAACAGTTGAGGTATAAATTCTTATTGGTTCGCATTTGGATTTTGGACCCATCAATTACATCATTTTTTTACTTGTCAATAACCACTCGTCATATTTGCAATTTGTATAAAATTTTATATCTCTAGTATTTTTCTCATTTAAAGGCCGTTAAAAATTTTATAGATCTACAATCTAAAACAAAATATACAAGCCCAAAAAAATTAGCGCAATAACAAAAATTACCAATAGTAAAGTTAAAAATAATTAAGCCTAATTAACTAATTTTACTCAAAACAAACAACCGGCCCTTTAAAAAGTTTTAAACATAATTATTGTGTCTTTACCTAGCAAAAGACATACGCATCAAAAACTCAAAAAAATAAAATCCTCAGCAGCTAAGAAGTAGCAAAGACAACGGTCAGAGCCGCCCCCCTAACTTCAACTCCTGCCTCCGTCCCTATTATTAAGTCTCACATGTTGTGAGAGCTTGGGTTTAACCCAAAACATTATGTACCCTCTCAAAAAGTAGATCTTAATCTATAAAATTGTAATTCTAGAGATTTTGCGATAAATTGATTTAATTAAAAAGAGCTTTACTGTGTGGAGTATTTGACAAACTATAATGATAGAACTCATGGCCAGCTTTAGACCACGGATTTTAGCGTACACCTAAGGTCTTCAATTAAAAATAAAAAAAGATAAGAAAAAGGAAGCCCCAAAAAGGCTTCAAGTTTGTTTGGGAAGTGGGGGAAGGGGGTAATTGACTTAAAAAAAAAAAACATAGGTTGGTTGTACACTCTCTTCCCTATCCCAAGGTCCCTAAAATTGTGAACTAAATCCAATACAATTAAAACTATAACTGTTTCAACCAAGAAAAAAGGAATGTTATGAGTATGCTGACATATTATGGACAATCAAGTTTTCTAAACAGTTTAATATTTTAATTTTTATAAACTATTTTCTTACACATTAAATTAATAACATTAGTCACCTAATCTCTCTCTCCTAGCATACTCGGTTCTATGGCATTTTCAACAAAGGATGAGCCAACACTCTTAGTCACACACAATCATTGAGGTGAAGATCAAGTTGTACAAGGATTGACCAAAGCTTTGGGTGAAGATTCAAGAGCTCTTGGTGAGATCTATTTTGTTTTGCAAGGTAGATGCATCAATGGTACGATTTTACTTTACAATTTTCATATTCATACTTGCTTGTGGTTTATGCATTATATGAAGTAGATCTTAGTTTTGTTTCTGCTGCATATAACATGTATAATGGCAACATGGTGCATATGTTTTTCCAACATCATCCAAGAGTGGTCTTAAATGTTCTTGTGATTGTTGATCATCGTGCAACATGTTCTTCCTTCAAGTTTGGAATTTGGGCAGTACCTTCAGATGTATGGATTTGGATTGGGGATTGGATTGGATGGGTAACACCTCCTTCATTCGATTCTCGAGATGTTCTTTGTGTTATTTGAAGATTTGAGCAAACTAACAATATTTCTTCAATGATTTGGAATTGAATATTGATTGAAGGCACTTTGCATCAAATTTATGCTATGGAAGTAATAAACTTTGGATTTTTGAGGGGGTAGTGTATTGAGATTGACAAAAAAGATCAACAACCACCTTATGTCTCTTTAAAAACCCTTTTAAAACAACTCTAAAAATACTTTTTTCTTGTCCTCTGAGTAGGAGTGTTTCTCACTAAGAGTGATGATCAATATGAGAGCAGCCAAGAATCTATTGCGATCAATGTGGAAAATGGGTGATGATCTGAAGGTGGTGGAGGTTGGAGATGGGCTATTACGGTTTAGGTTCTCATTGGAGAGTCAACTTTCTTGGGTTTGGAACAATGGTCCATGGTGCTTTGACAATCAAATCCTTGCCTTATGGAGATGGGAGAAAGGCATGTCAGCTAGAACAGTGAACTTCACCCATATTCCCTTGTGGGTCCAAGTTTGGGGGCTGCCATTTGACTTAACCACCGAAGAAGCAGGTCAGGACATAGGGCAGGGGCTGGGGAAAAGTCATTGAAGTGGATTGCAAAGCAATAAAAGCAGATCAAGCCTACTTCCTTAGAATACGGGTGGAGGTGCCATTGGATAGATTGCTACGGCGGGGTGGACCTATTGTCAGTCTAGAGGGCGACGAAGCAAAAGTTGCTTTTCGATATGAACGTCTCGTGGGCTGGTGTTTCGCATGCAATAAAATGGGCCATGAACTAAAAGAGTGCAAGTCAGCCAATGAAGAGGACAAGAATGAGAAACCATACGGAGAGTGGTTGAAGGCCGGAACTCGGCTCAAACCTGAAGTGTAGAAAAGCAAACCGAGAAGCCTGGAATGACACCGGGGAGATACCACTGCTGTGACCGAACCATCACCACTACCAGCGGACCCCATAGGCACGTGCAATACAGTCCAGGAAATTGCGGAAAATCCGAAAAAGCCTAGGCCTAGCCTGACACCTACAGTACAGCTTTTCATGTGACCTACTAACCCGATATCCCTTCCTTTCACATTCACAGCTGACCCAATACTAACTGAAAGCAATATCACGTCAAATCACAACCAAACCAGCATGGAAAACGACCTTGACGAGGAAGAACTTTACTATGTGCCCGTCAGTTATGGGAAGACAACAGCTATTGTCACATCTTCTTCCACATCCCCATGTACACCATCAGAGGACCCACTGGTCAAACAAAAAGCCACATGGAAAAAACTTGCTAAACCAAAACAAAACTCAGCCATGTCACGTACCACGACCTCAATTGGAAAAAAGAGACACCCCAACCATGCAAACAACCTTGATGGCCAGGTTGACGAACCAAAAACTAAAAGGCTTAAGGGTGTGGTCGATTCAACACAACCTACAGATCAAATGGTGGAGGATGCGACGCAACCCCACCGATCACAATGATCATCATCAGTTGGAATTGTTGGGGGCTTGGGAATCACTGGGCAGTTGAGGTTCTTGCCGATTTGTGAGAAAAAAAGCTCCCATCATTTTGTTTCTCATGGAAACAAAATTGACAGTCCAAGAGATGGAACCAATAAAGGCAGAGTTGGGATTTCAGGGGATGCTTGCAGTGTCCAGTGATGGTAGAACAGGTGACTTGGCAATGCTATGGAAAACTGAAGTGGTACTTGACACGTATACTTACTCCCCTCATCACATTGACACATGGATCCTCCCTCCTTGAGGCCTACTGTGGAGACTAACGAGGATATACGAATACCTCGATGAACAATAGAAACCAAAGACATGGAGGTTACTCCGACACCTTCACAGTTGCTCTACACTACCTTGGGTGTGTATTGGCTACTATAATGAGATACTGAACTCTAGTGAGAAGAATGGCAAGCTACCTAAGCCATTGCCCCCCATGGTTGAATTTCAAAGTGTTTTGCTCTTTTGTGGACTAATAGACCTTGGTTACAGTGGGTACAGGTTTACGTGGCGAAATGGGAGAGGTAAGGAAGCTTTTGTGGAAGAGAGATTGGATAGAGCGTGTGCATCAGTAGATTGGTCAGAGATACAACCAAGGGTGAAGGTGACCCATTTGACGGCCTCATTCTCCGATCATGACCCGATATTACTAGACACTACACCAGCTACTACCCATGCCCTTTGACGGCGGCATAAGATCCATCGATTTTAAGAAAAATGGGTGTCACATCCTGAGTGTGAACAAATAATTTATGGCTCTTGGACCCACTCAACCGTTTCAGGGAGCCCCATGAATAGACTGTTTGAGAAAATAAAACAAACCAAATCAGCCTTGGTGACATAGGGTCGGCATACTTTTGGCAACACAAAGACCCACCTAAATTCAAAGCAACAGGTTCTTGAGGAGTTGATGGAACAAGGGTATGGACAAAACTTGCGTAGCATCAATGAATTGAAAAATGAGATCAACACTTTGTTGCATCATGAAGAAGTATTTTGGCGGTAGCGGTCCAGGTCCATATGGCTCAAGACAGGGGATAAAAACACCAGGTTCTTCCACCAAAGAGCAAGCCAGAGACACATGAAGAAAAGCATCGATGGGCTGAATGATAGGAAGGGTGTATGGCATTTTGACATGAGTAAAATCAGCACCATTGCTGAGGAATACTACACCAACCTATTTACCACAGCTCAGCCAAGGAAAATGGAGGGGTGTTGGGGGCATTCGATAAGGTTGTGACTCAAGACATGGCTCACTCACTAACACAGCCTTACACTAAGGAAGAGGTGCGGGTGGCCCTATTCAGTATGCATTCATCAAAATCACTGGGTCCAGATGGTATGTCTCCTTTCTTTTTCCAAAAATATTGGCATATTGTTGGGCATGATATAACACTTGCTGTATTATCCGTACTGCACTCTAGTAAATGTCTGAAGAAAATGAATTTTGCACATATTGTCCTCATTCCTAAAAAGAATGACCCACAATATATCATGGAGTTTCGTCCCATAAGTTTGAGTAATAAATTATATCCAAAGTCCTAGTTAATCAGATAAAATCCATGTTACCCAATATTATTTCTGATGCCCAAAGTGCATTTATTCCTGATAGACTCATTACAAATAATACTACTGTTGC
Source organism: Quercus robur (assembly GCF_932294415.1). NCBI lineage: Eukaryota > Viridiplantae > Streptophyta > Magnoliopsida > Fagales > Fagaceae > Quercus > Quercus robur. The sequence goes on from NC_065537.1 coordinate 3,769,954, forward strand.
ATTTGAAATGCTCCACCGTATAAGGAGCAAGAGGAAAGGAAAGATGGTCATATGGCAATGAAACTAGACATTAGCAAGGCCTATAATAGAGTGGAATGGGAATTCCTACGCTAGATTATGTTGAAGATAGGGCTGCCTGAACAATGGGTGACTTTGGCCATGGAAATAGTGAAAACAGCCACATATTCGGTGCTCATTAATGGGGAACCAAACGGTTTCATCACACCAACCCGCGGCATTAGGCAAGGCAACCCTTTATCCCCACATCTCTTCCTGCTCTGTGCTAAGGGGTTGTCCTCCCTGATCCGAAAGGCAGCAGATACAAATAGGTTGAAGGGTATTTTCTCTAGTCGAGAAGGAGTATGTATTTCCCATCTCCTCTTTGCAGACGATAGCCTGTTATTTTGTGAGGCAAAGATTGGAGAATTTCGCCAATTGCTGGATATCCATACACAATATGAGGAAGCCTTGAGGCAAGCTATCAATAGAGTGAAGACCACTCTCTTTTTTAGCCAAAATACAAACTGAAGAGAAAAAGAAGCAATTCAGAACTTGATGGGTGCACAAGTCATGACAAACTATGAAAAATACCTTGTACTGCCTATGGATTGGGGTAAGTCCAAAGTAAGCACCTTCAAGGATTTACAGGAGAGGATAACAAAAAAGGTGATGGGCTGGAGGAAAAGACCATATCAAAGGCGGGAAGGAAGACTTTAATCAAGTCGGTGGCTCAAGCAATTCCGACCTACTCTATGAGCATCTTCAAGATCCCAAAAAGTATGTGTGAGGATATCAACTCGGTCTTGGCAAAATATTGGTGGGGATAAACAAAGAGTGAAAAGAAAATCTATTGGATTAACTGGAAGAGACTATGCACGCAAAAAAATAGGGGTGTCATGGGGTTTAGGGACATTCACGCCTTCAACCTCGCTATGCTAGCAAAACAAGCTTAGCGCTTGGTCACCGGATCTCATTCCCTCTTCTATCGAGTCTACAAAGCTAGATATTTTCCCCGGTGCTCTTTTATGGATGCTGAGTTAAGCCACAATCCCTCATTTGTGTGGCATAGTTTATTGGCTGCTAGGGATGTAATTCAGGAGGGCTCCATGTTGAAGATTGGAGATGGACAGAGTATCAAACTTACCTGCAACAATTGGCTGCAACACCCCCCTCTCTTCAAGCTTGGAGCTGACACTACTTTGAAGGTGGGGGACCTCCTCCACCACAAATCCAAGCAATGGAATCGACCCTAGATACAGGCCACATTCATGCAAGCCACACAAAATGACATTCTACGCATCCATCTCAGTAACACACGGACAAGAGATAAGCTTTACTGGAAAGAAAACAAAGCCCAGCGGTTTACAGTTAAAACTGCCTATCACGTGGACTTACGTTTGCACCGAGAGGTAGGAGTTGAGCACTCCACGGTAGGGGAAGAAAAGAGGTTTTGGAATAGGATTTGGAAGATGAATGTGCCACCAAAGGTTCGGAATTTTGGATGGAGGGCGTGCAACAATATTCTTCCGACCCGCGCCAACCTATATCGTAAAAAAGTTTATACAGACCCACTGTGTGCTATATGTGAGTAGACCAATGAAACGGTCAGACATGTGCTCTGGGGATGTCCTATGGCCAAAAACGTGTGGGCAATGGCTCAAGGACGGCTACAGAAGTGTGGAGCTCTGGTGCAGAATTTTTACCACTTGGCCCGACAGTTGTAGGATAGGCTCACAAGGAAGGATATGGAGACTTGGGCGACGGTGGCTTGGTCCATTTGGAACGCCAGAAACAGGTTTTGCTTTGAGGAAAAACAATCCCAGCCAAAGGACATTCTTCAGGCCGCCACAACTCTAATGCAAGACTACCAGCGTTGGAATAGTCATCTAACTGAACCAAACTAAGCAACCGAGTGCGCAGTGATGGGGACACTACGTGTTCAGCTCCTGGCCATTATAGCTTCCTTTTACTTTTGCTTGGTTTGTACCCTTATGTCATGGGGAGGCTTTGGTTATTAGTCCTTGTCTTTTGTATACTTAATGGGGGTCTTTTTCAACCCCAATATTCAATAAAATTTCTATCTTCACAGTAAAAAAAAAAACTCTTTTAAAGGATTTTTGTGTGCTTTGTAAATGAAGGGATTTCCTCTATTTATAAAGGGGGGAAAAGCCTTGGGCTTAAGAGTTGAGCTGGAATCTGAAAAATCACAAAACAATTGAATCTAGGAGGAAATTGGAACTTGGACCCAATCCTACATTTGTGCTTTGTTTTGAGTTTTAAGTGTTTTGACTCTTTTGAATTAATTTTTAGAACTTGTTTTGGCTTCGGAGTCCTAATTTAGTATCATAACCATCTAGATTTTTTTCTAGAATATTTATCATTTTTAGACACTTGATGAATTAAAATAACTAATTAGTTGTTTAAAACTTATGAACTTTCTGATAATGCAATCTCTTTGAATATCTTAAACACGTGGATCTCTACAATTACTATTATGACAACCCAAAAAAAATTATATCTAATTAATTATATTTATTCCCTTTAATTGATCAATGGTAATTAATCAGTAGTAACCACATGTGATTCATCTTAGCTTTGCAAATGCATTTTGACCATTAAAACTTGATGTAGTCATATCTTTTAATTTGATCATCCGATTTGAGCACACAATACATTATTCTGATCATTAAGAAGTACTAGATTTATTTTCAATGATGTATTGATAGATTTTTTTTTTTTTTTTTTTTTTTGAGAAACATGTATTGAAAGATTGAACGGTCAAAATTACGATTTTTTTTTTTATGACATAAAATTATTATTTATTCTTTTGGAACAAGGTTAAACAAAAGTTGCAAAATATAAGTGTCTACAATTATATTCTCTAAATTCAAGATTTTCTCTTTGACACTTACCTTTTTTATAGGTGAAGCTGTCTTGTGCTCCTCTTTGTATCCCAGGAACCAATAAAGAGGATAACAAAGAACTAAGAATCATGAAGAAAGTATGCTGCAAGACAAAGTAATAATCTAAAACTTACTTGAAGCTATCTTGAATAATACTTGAAACTCTAAAATTCATTTAAATATTTTAAAATATTACAAGGGAAGATTGAGGGTAAGATTTGGGATACAAAAGAAGGTTGCAAAGGAAACTTTGGAAAATAAGCGGATCCCAAACAAGGGAGTCTTATATAGGCTACAAAAGTGAATAATTAAATTACAATAATACAATGACTAGTAATATGAACAACAATATCATTGAATAGTGAAAAGTCTTCAATAATTGCTGATACCGCCGGAACAATACCATAGATGAATAGTGAAAAGGCTTCAATAATTCCTGATACCACCAAAATGATATTGTAGATGAATAATGAAAGGTCTGATACAAGCTGCTAGAGCTATCTAATTCCTCCAAAAGTAATTTTTCTAATAATACCTGTGGGGCCCGACAACAGATGGACCAGATCCACCTGTTCACAGGAAGACTTAAGGCCCAAGCCGAAGAAGATAGTAGTCCAAGCCCAATAACGCAAAGCATCAATGTGCCAGAGAAGCCGCCGAGGAGGGTACAGCCCTCGACTGGCCCAGAACTACACTAAGGAAAGGGGCAAAAGTGGCATAGGGATAATCTTGTAAGAAATCTAAAATATCTAGGAAAGGCTGCCCATACTACCTGCCCTAGACAGAGTTTTGCCTCTCACAGAGTCGTGTTTCTTTAGCCTACTCAACCACTCCCCAACAACTCGGGTCTAAAACTGATGGGACAAGTATCAGTCTTGAAAGGGTCGACCCTACACGTGGACGAAGGAAATTGAACGCATGCGAGTATAAAAGAAAAAATATGTAACCTAAAGGAGGGGCTCCTCCAGTCCCACTGAAAAAAAAAGGGGCTTCAGAGGCAAATATACTGGAATCATGCATAAATATCTTAACAAAAACACAGTCGGGTAAACATGGCTTAGCCTTTCGATCCCACTCTCTACAAATGATATTGTACGGGCCCATTTACGTGCGAACCCAACTCAACTGTGGTTTAACGCAAATCGTGTGCCTACAATACCAAAAGTAAAATCCTCTGATTTATTTTGATACAGAAAATGCTGAAAATCTTATGTTAATTCAACTGAAATGATATCCCATACCAGTCTTGAGCATCTTGAAAGTAATCTGGTAAAGGAGAATCACTTTGGTCTTCATCCTCTACATCTGATATTTGAGTTGCTGCTTCCAACATTTGGAGGTTCAAGAGTTTCTGATATCAATTGATTTGGAAGTGTAATTTGATTCCATTCAATTTACTTACGATTAAAAAAAAAAAAAAAAAAAAAAAAACTAAATATTTTAACACAAATACGAAGAGGGGAAAAGGTCTTAGAAACTGACAGTGGTGTATATCGGCTAACTCTTGGATACACAGCACAGACTTATAATACTAGAATTTCTAGCATTTGTTTGTATTAACGAAGTGTTTTTACCTAATGATTTTGAAAATAATGTTTTCATCAATTCATAACAAATCCTATACATAATTGTTAAAGGTTGTGATCCTCTCACCATATTATTAATTTTAACATCCAATGTTAATGCACACGGTAAGTCTGGTTTACAAATAGGTAAAGTAAAATTAGGAAAACAATTAAAATAAAGTGGATCTTCATATAAAGACGTTTCAATCTTTCCTATTAGAGACTCATCAAAATCAGTTGTTCGACAATCTCTTAAACATAATAACACACTTGTATTTAATCCCTGTCTTATTAGTGGTTTAATTGCTACTTGAACTAATCCAAAATTAACAAATAAATACTCCTGCATATGCTCTTGCATTAATTCCTCATTGAATAATTGTATTGACTCGTTCTCATTATTTAAAGACAAGGTTCTTTCAAACGTTTTTATTTTATAATCTGACTTAATTGAAAATTTTGAAAAAATAGATTGCTTATAAATTTGATTAATAGGTACTGAAGCCATTTTCCAATCTTTTGGATTTCTTTCTATAATCATCTCCTCATTATTTACTACTATATCGCTTTGATTTTGGTTTGACATGGAGACCCTGAGGAAGAAGAATTAGCAAAATCAAGAATCAGCAAATTTAGCACGATAACCGAACACACTCCTAAGTAGAGAACAAGTGAGCAACAGAGAAAAAAAAAAGTGATGAAGATTGCAAAAGACCAAATGACAGTTCAAGAAAACAGTTTAGAGACTTGCTTAGATCAAGTGTTGCAATTGATTTCAATTCTTCAAATATTACAAAGGGAAAGATTTCTAGATGGAAGAAGGTAATGGATTCAACGAATGATTTTTTCTATATCACAAAGGCTGTAGAAAGCACGGGCACATCCTTATAATTATATTCTACAAAAGTAAATAGTAATATTACAATAATTCGTTGAACAATAAAAGTAAAAAGTAAAAAGTAAAATGTGTATAGTAATATTCTCAAATAGTACTCAATAATTTCCTGGTGGAGCCAAAAGTCTCTGATTCAGACATAAAGCCATGATATGAAATGATTTAGAGGTTAACTTTTTTTTTACTTTCTCTTTTGCTTTTTTCAACTTTTTTTTTACTTTTACTTTTTCTTTTTCACTTTAAAATCTCACTAATGTACCTAATCTCAATCCAGCACAAATTAGAGTTAGTTCAACTTTTTGTAATTTTGTTTTGTTTTTTTTTTTAAGGCGTTTTTTAAAATTGAGGTATGATATTAGGGCCGTTTGGTAATGTTGTTCTAATAACATTGTTTAAGTGTTGTGGAAATACGTATGGTGAAAAAGTGTTGTGAAAATCTGTGTTGTGCTGTTTAAACAACACAGCCAAACAACCCCCTAGATTTTTCTATTTAAAAGAAAAATGTTTCTTAAAAGTTAAAAGGTGCTTTTTGAAAATGGTGAGTGTTTGACTAAATTTTATCAAAATTGTAATTTGAATTATAAATTACCAAAAATGACAATATATACATAAAATAAAATTTCTTACTCCTTCTATCCCACTTTGTTTGTCCTCTATTCCATTTTGGAATGTCCCAAAATATTGTCTTGTTTCTAAAAATAAAAGTCATTAATTTACTAATGTTCCTATTATACCCCTATTAATTTACTAATTCAATTTTTTGATAAATTTATTTAAGGGTAGTTTTGGAAACTTATACATTTTTAAAAGGTAGACAAGATAATAAATTATGTTCCTTTAAAAAATTTGACTTTTCAAACATGACAAACAAAGTGGGATAGATGGAGTAGTATTTATTGAAACCTTGTTTGCAGCGTATAGGTTTAGGTGGTAGTTTTAGAGAAGTGACAAGCATCTAAGGACACATGACCAGAGAGATTTGTCGCCACTTCTCTTTAGTTCTCACTCATTCCCAATTTCTCATCAACAACTGTGGCTGCCCATCTCACAAGGTCACTTGAAGTTGCTTTGTGATGAAAATGTCGAAGAAAAATGTACTAGAAGAAAAATGCACAAGAAAACGCAAGAAAACATAAAGGAAAAATGTACCAGTAAGGTGAGTCTAGCAACATGGTGATTTTCTAAGAATGGGTTTTGTTTTGTGGTTAGATAAAAGGGTAAAATTGGTGGGTTTTTGAAAAAATTGTGAAGGTCAGGGATGGAACTAGGATTCGAAGTGGGGGGGGGGGGGGGGGGGGCAAAGTATAAACACAAAAATGTTTATGAAAATCAAAACTAACGTGGGTAATGGCCCCCCTCTGCCCTAATGTGGGTCTGTCAGTGGTGAAGGATATTAAACGACATGGGAGAAAGTTTCTAATGGTTCCTGATTTGTATTGCGTTTTTGCATTGCAATATTGTACCTCTAAGGGTCTAACATGAAAATGTGTTTTTTCATGTTTTAGGGCTGAAAAACGCAAAATCTAAAATTGCTTGGGGTCCAACGTGAAAACGTGGCAAAAAAGTTACAATTTGGTTTTGTGCTTTTTGACCCCAAAAAACTGAACCAAATGGGCACTAAGATGGAGCAATCACTTCTATTTCTATTAAACAAGCATTGTGAAAGACGTACTCTACAGAGCTTGGAAGCCTACTCTGGGCTTAGAAGTGAAACGACTCAACAAAGACACTTTCCTGTTTAGCTTCCAACATGAGGCTGACCTCCAAAAGGCATTCCAACGCCGACCTTGGTCCATCAGAGGCGGACACCTCATCTTGAAAAAGTGGAGGCCTGAACTCTCTTGGCACGAAGTTTCATTCGCCAACTCAACTTTTTGGGTTCAAGTCCACGGGCTTCCAGCGCTATGGCAATCCTCTAACAACCTGAGGAAGATAGGGTCAAAAGTGGGCTCAGTTTTGGACATTGAGTTCGCCGGAAGTGGTGGCGAAGTCTGGAGAAGATTCTCAAGAATCCAAGTGGAAGTCGCTATAGCCAAGCCCCTTCTACCAGGCTTTTTTTTTGCCAAGAGCCGACCTACCTAACCTATGGATTAGTCTAAAGTATGAAAAATTAGCCGATGTGTGTTACAACTGTGGAACCATTGGGCATGAGGACAGATACTGCAGCGCAAGCTGTTTTAGGCTGCAAAATCCACAAGGAAATAGCTTCAAGGCCGCTGGGCAATGGCTGAGGGCCGATAACGACGAGGTACCTCGTGGTATATACGATGAGCCTCAGATCAACACCATCGCCGGGAACCTCCCAGTCTCGCCGAAGAGCACGGACTCCATAGAAGCTGCTACGTCACCCAATTGTGAAAGGACAAGCCCAGCCAAAACCACCAACGCTCCTCCAGTGATGGTACAGTCTGCAGAGGCGCAAAGCACACTACCACCAAAAGACAATATTCTGATACAATCAAAGAATGTGAATGTTGTGCCACTGGAAGAAGGGACCACAGGACACATGGTTACAAACTTATGTGGGGAGACAGAGCATAATACGAACAAGGAGCAAAGCCAGATAAGTACCCACTCTTCAAGCCCAAACTTTCACTCTATTTCACCCCCAGCCCACCATAAACTCATATCCAAGCCCAAAACCACCACCCAAATCACCAATCCCACCCCAGAGCTAAAGTCTAAACCCTGTTTTATGCCCACCAAACAGAGCCCACTCTGTGAACCCAATCCGATAGACCAATACACCCATCCCCACTTATACCAGAACATTCTCAACTCCTCCCAGACAATCCCAAACACACAGCCAACCTTCCCAATCCCTAAGTCAAGCTCAGAAGCTAACCATCCTCTTAAAAGGAAGATCTCAAATGAGGAATACGCTGCCTATGCTAAAAGATTGAAGAAAACCAATGAAGCTCATGAACCAGTGTACTTTGACCCAGAAACTGCGACCCTTATCCACCACTCCCGTCTTGAATTCTTCATCCTATTCGAAAGAGAAAAGAAAGAACCAAGGCCACCGACTGTTCATGGTGAACCTCTCAAACCCAGAGCAAGAAGCTCATCTCAGAGTCCAAGCAACACCGTGGAATCTCTCTCATCTAATCACATCTCACCATCTTCACAAATGGCCGAGGAGGCGGGCCTTATCATGCCCCCAACAGATCCATGAAAACATTTGGTTGGAACTGTCGGGGCATTTGCAACGCCTCAACAGTTCGAGCCTTGAAGGCTCAAATAAAGGGCTCAAAACCTGACATCCTGTTCTTATGCGAGACTAAGGCTTCTAAGGACTGTATGGAACAGGTAATGCACTCTCTTAGCTTTTCTAATTTAGTTGTAGTTGATGCCAAAGGAATAGCCGGAGGCCTTTGTCTTATGTGGAATGCTAGTAGTCATGTTGAGCTAGTTGACTTCAATAAAAATACAATTGCTGTAAAAATTTGTGATACTGTTTGTGACTGGCACCTAGTGGGTTTTTATGGCCCACCATATGTTAGAAAGAAAAGGAAAGCATGGGAGAATTTAGGCGCTCTGATTGAATCCATTCAAACTCCATGGGTTTGCTTGGGTGATTTCAACTTTACCCTTACTGAGGAGGAAAGATTGGGAGGCAAATTCAAAGGGTCATCATCCAATAATTATCTTCAAGATCTTATGTTCACTTATGGAGCAGTGGACCTTGGCTTTTCGGGTAATCAATTCACATGGGCCAAAGGCAATTGGGGTAAAGCAGCAATCAAAAGAAGACTGGACAGAGCTATTTCTAGTATCTCATGGCGACTTACCTTCCCAAAAGCTACTGTGCATCATCTTGGAGCTGTTAATTCTGACCACACCCCAATTGTGCTAGACACAAATCCACAAGATACATTTGCGCACAGACCCTTTCGTTTTGAGGCTGCCTGGATCAGAGACCCAAATTGCTATCCAGTTATAGAGGGTGCATGGAATGAAGACAATTCAGGATCTGAATTCACTGTACTGTGCAAAAAACAAGAAAATGCCAGGAAAGCTCTTCGTAAGTGGAACAAAGAAGTATTTGGGAGATGTCAGGATAGGATTAACAAGCTTTTAGCGAAAATCTCAGAAGTTCAGAGGATCGACACTTGCAGATCAGATAGCACAACTGAAACAAACCTCCAGATTGAGCTAGCTGAATGGTTAACTAGAAGTGAAATTTTATGGAGGTAAAAGTCCAGGGAATTGTGACTGTTGTATGGAGACAAAAATTCCAAGTTCTTCCATCTCTCAACCATTGTACAGAGACGGAGAAACAACATTGATGCCATAAGAAACACAGAAGGTGAGTGGATTTCTGACTCCGGACTAATCAGGCAACTCTTTCAAAGAGGTTTTAAGGAACTTTTTACCGAGGAAGAAGTCTCTTACCCAAACAACTTGGAAAACCTGATATCACCCACCATTACTGATGTTGACAACACTCTGCTTTCACTCATCCCAACTCCTGACCAAATAAAGCGCACATTGTTCAGCATGGAAGACCAAAAGGCTCCTGGTCCTAACAGATTTCCTGCAATTTTTTACAAACAGTATTGGCCGATCGTTGGGGACGTAGTCACTAGAGCAGTAACATCTTTCTTCGAAGTAGGTTCAATGCCTAAGGAGATCAACAGCTCCCTGATAGTGTTAATTCCTAAAACTAAGAGCCCATCCACCTTTGATAACTTTCAACCCATCAGCCTTTGTAATGTAGTCTACAAAACCATCTCCAAGCTTCTGGTGTCAAAGTTAAGACCTTTACTACACAAACTGATTTCCCCAAACCAGTCAGCATTCATCCCTGGTAGATGGATAGCAGAGAACCAAGTTGTAGTGCAAGAAATGATCCATAGCTTTAAAAAAAGAAAGGTGAAGTCCGGACTTATGGCAATTAAACTTGATCTCCAAAAGGCGTATGACAGAATGAATTGGAAATTCCTCAAGGAAGTCCTACTCAAGCATGGGTTTCAAGAAAAGTTTGTAGGTTGGGTGATGGCTTGTGTAACCTCAGTATCTTTCGAAGTGCTTGTTAATGGAGGAAAATCTGCGCAATTCAGGCCTAGCAGAGGTCTAAGACAGGGCGACCCCCTATCTCCATACTTATTTATTTTGGGGCAAGAGGCACTGTCAAGAATGATCGAACAGGAGTTTCATCGCAGAAATATTAATGGAGTCAAGGCAAGCATCAATGGTCTAGCCATAACACATGTGATGTATGCCGACGACATAGTTCTTTTCTTTAAAGCAACAAGGAGGGATGCCACAGCCATTAATGAGTGCATTATCAAATACTGCAAATGGTCGGGTCAAAAATTGAATAGAAGCAAATCAGGTTTTTTCTTCTCCAAGCAAACCCAACATCAGTCAGCAAGAGCCATCAAGCAAATTTTGCAAATGAAGAAGCTAAAGAGCAATGCCATTTATCTGGGAGCCCCTCTGTTTCTTACCCGATCCCCGAGAAAGGACTTCAACTATCTCCTTAACAAGCTCGAAGGAGACTGGCAGGATGGAGAAGTAAGACCCTTTCATGGGCTGGAAGGTATACCCTTATAAACTCAGTTACTCAAACCACCCCCAACTACACCATGTCTTCTTTTAAAGTTCCAAACAGCATTTGCAACAATTTGGATGCGCTATCCAGAAAATTCTGGTGGAAACCAAAAGAGCCGAAGGGTAAGTATCTAGCTCTGAAATCTTGGGATAAGTTGTGCACTCCGAAAGATAAAGGAGGGCTTGGTTTTAAAAAGGCCAAGGACATTAATAGTGCATTGCTAGCTAAATTAGCATGGATGATCGCCTCAAAGCGGGATAGCTTATGCATGTCAATTCTAAGAGCCAAATATAAAGTCAAGGAGGGATGGCTGCATGAAAACAATTCAAAACACAGCTCACCAATATGGAGAGCTATTGAAGAAGTCAAGTCAATAATTGTAAAGGGTGCGTGCTACCTAATAGGCGATGGAACGTCCATTAATGTGTGGCAAGATCCTTGGGTACCTTGGATTGATGGGTTCCGTCCCAAACCCAAAACCCAGGATGACCCAAGAAACCCTCTAATGGTATCTCATCTCATGGATCAAGAGACTCGAACATGGAAAGCTAATCTCATTCAGAATATCTTTGATGTAGAGTCCTCAAAAGCCATCCTCTCTATCCCTATCTCTTTGAGGCAGAAACCAGATAAGCTCATCTGGGTCCACAATCCAAAAGGAAATTTCACAGTTAAGTCAGCTTTTCGTACTGTTACAGAACAACACCTCCCTGCCATAAACTCCGATGTTGACTGGAAAAAGATATGGAGGATCAAGGCCCCCGAAAGAGTCAAGATGCTAGTTTGGAGAATCGGCGCAAACATACTCCCGACCAATGAGAATCTTCAACGAAGAATAGCCAATCTGGATGATTTGTGTCCACTGTGCCACCAAGAAATTGAATCCACTGTCCACCTTTTCCTCCAATGCTCAATAGCTAGAGCGTTGTGGTTTTCTTGTTGTTGGGGTTTTAAACCTGAAGACCAATCATGCTCTACTAGTGGAGATATCATGAAACTACTCACTGATCCACCACAAGCCCCATGCCCCCTCGATGAGAGTTGGATCATCACTCTAAACATGGCCTTTGTTCTTGACGAAATTTGGCGGGTAAGGAATCAGGTAGTACACCATGGCGGAGTCATAGATATCCATGCATCCATCAAGCTAATCCATCATAAGCTGGCAGAGTACTCCTTGGTAAGGTCTTCCAATGTCCCTTCCCCCTCTAGCACTGTGGCCTCCCTTCTCAAATGGAATCCACCCCCCCCCCCCTCAGTTGGATTAAACTCAACACTGATGCAGCCATAGGTAAACATAGCAATGCAATTGCCGTTGTAGCAAGAGACCACAAAGGTGAAGTATTGAAGGTGTGGGCAAGATCTACTCCTACATGCCCCCCTCTCAGAGCTGAAGCATCTGCCATTCTCTAAGCTATCCAGCTTGCTAAAGTTGAAAAATGGCCACACATAGTCATTGAGGGAGACGCCAAAAACTGCTTTGATCCTTTATCCTCCTCGCCAACTGCTCCGGATTGGTCTATTAGTAATATTGTCAGTAGCATCCTTAGTCTTAGAGAGTTTTTTCTTAATTGTATTTTCAATTGGGTCAAGAGAGAGTGTAATTCAGCTGCTCACGCTACTACTAAGCTCTCCCTTTCATCTTCTAGGTCCTTTTGTTTCAATAAACTCAGTCTTCCAGATGTCTTAAGGACAATTTGTGAGGTTTACTGTAGTGCCTCCACTTCTTTTTTATTTATATATATATTGAAGTTTATCAAAAAAAAAAAAAAAACCTTAAAATAGAAGAGCCAACCTACAAAATGAACCACTAAAACGAAAAATTTAACTGAAAGCACACTAAGGTTTGAGAAAATCTCATAAACAAATTTGAGACAAACTTGTCAAACAAGTGTAAATAAGAATACCAATAGCATACAAAGAAAAGGTTCCATAATTAAGGAAATAATTGGTAAAAAATGATTCATAGAAACTGAAAATAAGATAAATGATATAGAGGATCAGATGCATCATACATGTGGATAGTTTCATTCCCAGACCTCGAAAGGTCTCATAAATATAATCAGCTGGGATTAAACATTTATCATTGTCTCAACAACATTCTAGGCAAAGAAAAAATTAACATTTAAAAAAAAAAAAAAAAAGCAACTCAAAAACTTCAAAAAAGTTTTTTTTTTTAATTTTTTTATTTAAGGAAAAAAAAAAATGACCATCAAAGAAGGGGTTGCAAAAAAAATAAGGAGATTACAAAATTTTTACAAAGATAATCTTCCTAGGGATACAAGGATCTCAATGAGAAAATCTAAAGTAAAATCTGACAAAAAGCAGATAAAAATACTTTTGTACTCATAACATGCCTAACAAGCATGAATAGTTTACATTTTACAAAAGTATTTCAACAGAAGCAGAATCAAACATCATGATTATTGCTTGTCATAAGTACTTAAATTATGAGGCTGGATGCAATTAAGGAATACCTAACAACAAATAGCATTAACTTGTGTTAATACAAGGGGGGAAAAACCTACAAGCAAATAGATGACAAAAACGATTAGCAACCACCTTCTGTCTCTTTTCTCAAAAACCCTTTCAAAGGATTTTTGTGTGCTTTGTAAATGAAGGGATTTCCTCTATTTATAAAAAGGTAAAAGCCTTGGGCTTAAGAGTTGAGCTGGAATCTGAAAAATTACAATTTTTTTTTTTTTTGGTGCTTTGTTTTAAGTTTTGGGTGTTTTGACTCTTCTGAATTAATTTTTAGAACTTGTTCTGAGTTCAGAATCTTAATTTACTATCCTAACCGTCTAGATTTACTTTTTTTTTTTTTCATAATATTTATCATTTTTAGACACTTAATGACTTAAAATAAATTAATTGTTTAAAACTTATGAACTTTCTAATAATCCAATCTCTTAGAATGTCTAAAACGCATAGATCTTTATCATTATTATTACCAGTGTATAATTTCGTGCATATGCACAAGTATAATTAAAAATAATCACAATTATACATTTCAAATAATACATTTTTGTTAGAAAATGTTCAAATTATACATGATATTAGGTTAAACTTTTTTTTAAACTATGCATTTCTAAAATATATAATTATTTCTCATTATACATATATAATTTAGAATTTAATTGGATTTATCCTATTTGGTTTTTGCACCTAATAAGTCACTTGCCACAAAAATTAAAAAAATTAGATAGATACATGCCACAAAATTGGACTCCAATTAAAATCCAATTTAAAATCTAATTGAATTTTGACTCATCGATTTTTACACTCAATAATTCACTTAGCACAAAAATTAAAAAATTAGATGGGACACGTGGTGCAAAATTGAGAATCCAATTAAAATATAATTGGATTTTCTTTGAGTTATATATATATAGAAGACAACCCAAAAAATATATATCTAAATAATTGTGGGGGTCAAAAACAATCTAAAAAGGCCGAAAAGCCCTTAAAGATATATTTCAGCCTGGATATCCGAATAACATAATTTATTTATCTAATGTACGAGATGAAAACTCCACAATGGAAAACTCAAACAACTAACTTATGAAAGCAATATTGTATTAATATTATTAGCAACAATCATTACACACTTTTCCCGTGGTGATGAGATTCAGAGATAAGAAAAAATCTCTCCACTCTTCTCTTTTTTTTTTTTTTTTTTGGATCCCTTTTTCTCATACCCCCTTCTTTTCTTATAGGCTTTTTCCTTCCCTTATCCCTCCAGCTAGCTTACCCTTAACTAGATCTTTTTTGTATATTTTTCCTCCTATTGGTTTCCCCCCGTTCTTATCCTAAAACAGGATTTTTCGAGATATTAGTACTGTTTAGGACTTCAGATTGTCTCACATGCATCTAATGTGGCAGGGTTTAGGTGGAGAACCTCTCATTAATGCGGAGGTGGCAATCTCTATGACGTTTATCCCCTTAAGGAGTTTCCCATGATATGCTTAAGGAGAATGGTTCCTCAAATTACGAAAAGGAAACTAGTTTTTCGGGATTACTCCTTTGTATTATCCGAGGTCACCCATTTTTGTTTCCTTTGATGGGAGTTTTAGTGTTAGTAGCATATCTTGAACTCCTCGAGAATCATCTGGGGGACACTTTCCTTTATGATTCATAGTAGTGGGCCTAGCCTGTCCTTTTTAGTGCAAGCTTTAAGGCCCTTTTTAATGCAAGCTTTAAGACCCAAAATCGAATCTACTCCTCTCACGATAATTATATTAATTTGGATTAAGTTTAACTACAAAATTGGTTGTAGTTTTAGGCTACAAAGTCATTTAATAAAATAAATATTACTACATATTTTGAAAATCTAACCGTTGAATTATATGTTTTTTATGCTCTTAATACACATGTCAATTTTTGTGTCAATCGGATATTATTTACTATATAATCTATAATCTTATATTTCATGCATAATTTTAAATTACAAAAATTTACAATTTAAAATTTTATTGATGACATAGCTATTGATCTTTAATTTTTTTGAAATTTTGCAAACATGGAGTATATAAGAAGAATATGTAATCCAACGATAGATTTGTCAAAATTTACCTCCAATAAAAAGATATTGAGTGAGTTTGTAGCCTAAGGCTACAATCAATTTTGTAGCTAAACTTTGTCCTTCTTTTAATAGATCAATCATAATTAATTAGTAGTAACCACATGTGATTCACCTTAGCTATGCAAATGCATTTTGACTGTTAAAACTTGATCTGGTCATATCTTTTAACTTGATTGTCCAATTTGAGCACAGTAAACAAACATGGTTTTGAAAAATTAAACGTAAAAAAATTATGATTTTTCTTATAGTCTAAGATGATTATTTTTTCCTTTGGAGGAAGGTTAAACGAAAGTTGCAAAATATAAATGAAGGGAAGATTGAGGTTACAAGGGAAGTTGCAAAATATAAATGAAACGAAAGTTGCAAAATTATGATTTTTTCTTAAGTCTAATACTTGAAACTCTAAAATTCATTTAAATATTTTATAATATTACAAGGGAAGATTGAGGTTAGGAATATAAATGAAGATTTGGGGTATAAAAGAAGGTTGCAAAGGAAAGTTTGGAAACTGAGGAAAAACATAGAGCTGAAATTAAGTGCCCCAATACAAGGGTGTATTATATAGCCTACAAAAGTAAATAATAAAATTGCAATAATACAATGGAAAGTAAAATGAACAACAATATTCACCAATAGTGAAAAGTCTCCAATAATTGCCGATACTGCCAAAAGAGTATGGTAGATGAATAGAGAAAAGTCTTCAACAATTCCTGATACCACCAAAATTCAAATGATACTGCAGATTGCAAATGAATAGTGAAAGGTCTGATACGAGCTGCCAGAACTGTCTAATTCACCAAAAGTAATTTGTCTAATAATACCAAAAGTAAAATCCTCTGATTTATTTTGATACAAAAAATGCTGAAAATCTTATATAATTATCTGGTGCAATAATTCAACTGAAATGTTATCCCATACAAGTCTTGAGCATCTTGAAAGTAATCTAGAAGGTGGAGAATCGCTTTGGTCTTCATCTGATATTTGAGTTGCTGCTTCCAACATTTTTCTATTCTCCATTTTTTTCCTTATTCTTCTGAAGCAAACTTAGCATAGTTCATACAATATTGTCACAACCGAGGTCTTTCTGACAACATAATTAATCCTTAATGGTAACAAGAATTCATAATCCCTTTACATGATCCAAGGTAACTTATAATGGACAAAAGAAGAGTAATAATCTTTGGAATCTGGAAAGAACTGAGGGAGAATGATACTGATTTTTCTGAAAGAGAAAGCATCAAACCATGCTTCTTGATAATCATAATAACTGTAAGAGGGAGGTTGGAAGGGTTGAAAAAATTGTCTCATACCCCATTAGAGAAAGCCATTCTATTATTGTAAATTTTGCATTTTGTATGAGGAAGGAGAACTGAAATTCTTTTTCTGGTGCAAGTTTTCAGGGAAAAGAGTAAATGCAAATTCAGGGAAACATTTTTGAAACTAATTCACAAGGGAAACTGAGATTTTGACTGATTTTGGAGAAGATGAGATTGGCTAAAGCAAAAGTGGATGCTGATATGACTTGAGAAAAAGGTTTTATTAGAATTTTGTTGATGAGTTAATTGTCTATTGTTTTTCCCTTATTTAACTGTCTATCTTCAAACTGCCTAGAGGATGAAGAACTTGAAATGTGAGAATCTGATTTTCGTTGAAAGGAAATAGCCACTTTACCATCTGACCTTTGTGATGTATAACAATCATCATCTACATTCTCTTCAATTTTAGGAGCAGGTTCAACTGTTTCAGGTATGGATTGATTTGGAAGTGTATTTTGATTCGATTCAGGTCTCTTAGGAATTTGAACACTATACTTCCTAGCATTTGTTTGTATTAACGAAGTGTAACCTTTAGGGCTTCTATCTAATGCTTGTGGTTCTAATTTAGATTTCATCAATTTATAACAAATCCTATACACTATTGTTAAAGGTTGTGATCCACCAATCATATTATTATTAATTTTAATATCCAATTCTAATCCACGCAATAAGTTTGGGTCAGACATAGATAAACAATAATTTGGAAAACAATTAAAATAAATTGGATCTTCATATAAAGATGTTTCAATCATTCCTAATAGAGAGTCATCAAAATTAAGGTGTCTACCATCTCTTAAACATAATGATACACTTGTATTTAATCCCTGTCTTATTAGTGGCTTAACTGCTACTTGAACTAATCCAATATGAATAAATGAATACTTCCATTGCATATCCATTAATTCCTCATCAAATAATTGTATTGACTCATTCTCATTATCTAAAGGGAAGGTTCTTTCAAAAGTTTTTATTTTATAGTCTGACTTAATTGAAAATTTTGAAAAAATAGATTGCTTATAAATCTGATTAACAGGTACTGAAGGCATTTTCCAATCTTTTAGATTTTTTCCCATGTTCATCTCCTCATTATTTACTGTATCACTTTGGTTCGACATGTCAGACCCAGAAGAAGAAGAATTAACTAAATCAACAATTTAGAACAAATAACCCAACACTTACTACCAAGAAGAGAACAAGTGAGCAACAATGAAACAAGAGTGATGAAGATTTGCAGGACAGAATGACTTATACAAGAAAGCAAATTGAAGACTTACTTGAACCTATTTTGAATAATAGATCAAGTGTTGAAACTGATTTCAATTCTTCACGTATTACAAAGGAAAGATTTCTGATGGAAGATGGTACTTGATTCTACTAATGATTTTCTGGATTACAAAAGGGTGTAGAAAGCTTGGAGAAAACTTAGGAGCTATGGCTGATGACTGATGCAATACAACCAAGGGAAGATCCTTAAATAGAGCACAAAAGTAAATAGTAATATTACAATGATTTGATGAACAGTAAATGTGTACAAATATTCTCCAATTAAAGGGTGATGTGGGGCCGTTAACAACTTTTTTTAAAGTTTTTATTTTGCCTTTCGGTGCTTGTTAATTATTTTGTCTTTCGGTGCTTGTTAACATTATCGAAAAGACAAAAAAAAAAAAAAAAAAAAAAAAAAAAAAAAAAATGTATGACAAATTTCAAGAAAGTTGGTGGTGGTGGCGTGGTACCCGTCCACAACCCATAAAAAACATGAGATAAAAGGAAAGAAAAACACATAAAAATACTTATAAAATTGAAAAAAAAATGATATAAAACTGCAAAAAAGATTAAGAAAAAAAAAAAAAGACTTTAACAGACGAAGTATCTGTTAACATAACCCTTACCTTTTTTTACAGCTTTTATCTTTTTTTTTTTTTTCCATTTTATAATTACCGCTCAGTATCCAATAAATTCTCCATACCCAAAAAAAATTTTTAGGTCATAAATAGTAATATTACAATGATTTGATAAACAGTAAATGTGTACTAATCATTCTTCAATTTTTTTTTTCTATTACAATAATCCGGTGTTGAATAAAAAAATATTGAAAGATGTGTAATTGTTAAAAAAAAAAAATGAATGAAGAAATAATATTTAAATGAGATAAAAAATAAGATAGAAAATCTGTTAAAAAATATATTTGAAAAAATTGATAGATAAAAGATAAAAAATTTGATGAATTTACTAAAGATGCTCTAACAACCATTTAAGGATTCCCATAGTAAAAACTACTCAATAATTTCCTGATGGAGCCAAAAGAGTCAGATTCCCACTGAAAATTAGATGTCTGATAAGGACCAAAAATAAAGCTCTCATATTAAATGATTTCACAATAAGATAAAGAGATTGATTTTTGCATTTTTTTTTTTTTACCGCTTACAACAATAGACCCAACAAAATGAACCACTAAATAGAACAATATAACCGAAAGCACACCATCTCGTTTGAGAAAATCTCAAATACAAATTTGAGACAAACTTTGACAAACAAGTGTAAATAAGAGGTGCCATGATTAAGGACATAAGATAAATGAAATAGAGGATCAGATACATGTGGATAGTTACATTCCCAGACCTCGAAAGGTCTCATAATGAGCTGGGATTAAACATTTATCATCATCCCAACAACCTCAACAAATAAAAAACTCAAAAAAATTGGTCACCGAAAGAGGGGGTGCAAAAGAATAAGGAGATTACAAAATGTATACAAAGATAATCTTTCCTAGGGAAAGAAGGATCTCAAATAGAAAACCTACAGTAAAATCGGACAAAAGGCAAATAAAATACTTTTCCTCATAACATGTCAAGCAAAGCGTGAATAGTTTACATTTTTCAACATGAGTGTTCATACATTAGTATTTTAAACAAAAGCAAAATCAAACACCATGATTATTGCTTGTCATCGTCAGAAATTAAATTATGAGGCAAAATACATTTAAGGAATACCTAACAAGAAGTGGCATTAACTCATGCGTTAATACAAGGGGAAAAAACCTAAAAACAAATAGATGACATATCATAACAGACTAAACTTCTTGCGATTGTTACAATGACTTAAATGTTGTTAGATGTTGGAACCTAGTTACAATGGAAATAAATTAAATAAAAACATGGAAGAGGTAAAAATTTTATAACTGTGATATACAACACCCCTCTCACATTGGAATGAATGTTGAGTTCATCCCATGTAAGAGATATGTTATATATCATGATTATGCATGATACCACGTCAAGAAGATTCCGTTTGGTAGAGTTGTTAAACAACTTATTTTCAGTTTTTAAATAATATTACACACTTTTTCACTCACACGTATTTCAAAAAACTACAAACAACATTACTCGAACTTCTCTACCAATTACTCAAACTTCTCTACCAAACGAGCCCTATCTTGGGTAACAATTGTATATAACATCCCTCTCACATTGATTTGAACCTCATGAACACGAGATCCAACTCTGTGTGAAAGAAATGTTGTAGCAACCAGTACAAAAAAAAACCATCTCATTCAGGAGGAGGGATTACCGGGTCTTATTGAATTTATAGTCTATTACAATATATATGAACAGAAGGTGTAGCAAGAAAACCAAAAAAAGGTGTTTTCAGTTGCAAAAAACTTCAAGAAAAAAAATCACAGGAACCAATACATGCTGCCAACAACCACTTCATTCTATCAAAAATTCACTACAATAATCTCACAAATGCATCAAGGAACAAGCATGTTTCCTCACCCATAACTCAAAATATGTGAGTCCCATGGCTGAATGGTTTGTTTAGGGATGTTTTCACTTTTTGTTTCCATCACTAAGTGATAAATTATGAAAAATGAAAACACATTTTAGATGTTTTCAAGTTATAGAAATAGAGTTATGATGGCATTTTTGTAAATACACAACTTTTGAAAATCCAACCACAATTTTTGACTTTTTGAGTTTTTTTTTTTAAGAATCAAAGTCAAAATTGAGTTATGAGTGCCAAATGGATGGGGTTGGTGAAATTGGGACATTTTAAGTAATGAGTGACGAAAATTGAAAATTGAAAATTGATTAAGGAGTGATGAATGATGAAAAAAAAAAAAAACCAAACATTGATGTGAACCTCACAAGCATGAGATCCAAAAATAAACTCAAAAAGTCAAAAGTTGCGGCTGGAATTTCAAAAGTTGTGTGTGTATATACAAAAGCATGAGATCCAACCCCATGTGAAATAACTGTTGCAGCAACCATTACAAAATGACTAATCACTTTTTCTTCACCATTCACAATTTATCACATCAAAGTTGTAGCAAAGCTGTGACACAAAAGGTCGTACTAGAATTCTTCTTATAGAAGAAGAAGGATTGTAGAGACAATTATCGTGCCACAACTTTTACGACAACTCTGTTGTGGTCAACTGTGAGTGGTGGAGAAGTAAAAATGATTACCACTCCATATCAGAATAGTGACAACAAAGAATTGTTACAAAAGATATGATCATATAAACAATTAAGTTTTCCACCAAATCTTATTGAATTAATTGGCTATCACGATAAATTCCAACAAAAAAATTTGTCTTATAAAAGACATGCGCTAAAGGTATACTCGGTGGAAACTAACTACAAATTCAGACGCAAAAAAACTAAAAAGATATCACTACAACAATCAACATGCATTGCCAACAACCATATCATTCAATCAGCACAAGACAAAAAAGAAGCCACTTACACTAAGCAAGCAACACCACTCTGTTATACATGGACCAAACAACACATAACAACATGTGCACATGACATCACAATGTCTCAATAGACTAGCATTCTATAACTCTCACATTCATGCATCAAGGTATTAAGAAGTCTGTTCCCAAATGCCACATACCATTTGCACTCAAAAGCATTGTAATAGATCTTCATCATAAATCATGTCCACAAATTCAAAAAAAATATATTTAAGCAAAAAGATAGTAACAATAAACTTATGTTGGAACATCGGAAAGCATGAGCCTTTTTGGAAAAAAGCAAATGCAAAATTCTCAGCTCCAGTTTCTCTATTGGCAACGTACAGCACCAAAAACACTATCAAAAAAGTGCATCAGAGACTCTAATTTGTTGCCTTCCACGTTACTAAACACATAACACATTCTTATAGTTTTCAACCAAGCAAACAAATAAACCATAACAATATCAAAACTATAGGTACAAAAAACTAATATACGAACCTCATAAAAAAAAAGCTTTTAAAGCAACATAGAGAAGTGCCTAAGGCCTCAGAAAAGGCGAAAGTTTAATACATCAAAGATAATGTATCTCAGATGGTACGGACAATTTGAATCATCACAGGCCACTATCAGAAAAGAATTACATAAGATATCAACACAGCAGTAAAAGCCAGATGAAGAGATCACATTTAGCACACAATTTCAATATAAACAATATGTTTATAGTCCATTAGCCACTCACTAGGCCTATTTTAATGTACAGCATTTTAAAGCAGGACTTTTTTGGGGTACAGCTTACTTTAAACAACTTATTTTTTAAGAAACATAAACGGGTAAATTTAAGAACTAAATCTAATTTAAAAAACGATATAGCATGAAGGTTAACAACAATATTACAAAACAAGCAAAAAAAAAAAACTAATAACTATTTAAATTCAATTTGAATTCTACCATCAGTAGATCAATGGACATGACACTAAAACCACAAAATTAACTGAATCACGAGTTAAGCATGAATAAATCAACATGTATAACTACTACCCCATTGTTAAGCATTAATAAATCAACATACATAACAACCTTACCAAGCCATTTGTCATATTTTTGTATATTAATCTACTAATGCTCATACAATAGAAGTGATATGATGTGAAACATGTTACATGCAACATCACCTCACATGGATAGAACACATTGGTGAGGTCCAACCCATGTGGGAAAATATTGCAAGTAATATATTAAACAAAATAACAAATCCATATAATGAGTAATGGTATATATTTGTGAAAATAAGTATCTACTTAACATCACTTTTTATGCACATGTACAGCTTTTTATACAACAAAAATGCTAGAACCACAACAAAAGACACAATTTTTTGGCACAGCTTGTGGCAAAGTTGTGGCAAAGTTGTGGTCCAAGCATTATTATTTAAGTCTAATTTCCAAAAGGAAGGGTGTATGAGTGAGTGAATTTTTTTGACAAACGAATTTTAGGACCATGTTTGTCACACATCAAGAATTTCCACACTCCATACATACCATGTGTAAAATGACTCACATTTTAAACACAGTCTGTGTAAGTTTACCTTAAACTTCAACAACTACGCAAGTGAACTTTCAATAAAAAGTACATCCATAAAACTCTATATAACTACAATTCATATGTAAGTAGAACAGTACCTCAAACTAATTACATAAAATTCCCATACAAAAAAAAAAAAAAACTAATTACATAAAATTATTTCTACAAACTAAAGTGTGGTATAGTTTTAGTTTTAACAATTGGGTAACAATCCTACTCATGATAGATAATACTTTACACTTTATCAATAAAAACAGATCATATTAATAAATGTAGGAACATCTGAATGCAAAAGCCTTACAGAAAACATGAGGCAATTGCCAGAATCTCAGCTCCCAGATCACTGTCGGCAACGTACAGCGCTAAAAACGCTATCAAGAAAGCGCATCAGAGACTCTAATTTGTTGCCTTTTTTTCACATAATCTCTTACATAACATCAAATACACCCAAAACAAAAAATACCCATCACGGAAAACTCAAAGAAAATTCAGTAAAAACACTAATTAGCAATGTATATGAGAAAATAAAAGGCTCAGCAATGATTTATAGTAACATCAACAAGCCTCATAGAGCTTTCATAGTTTGATGGTATAAAATTAAGTCTTCACAGCCTATATTGCAACATAATATATAAAATAAAACGAAACCCAGAATTCAAAAGCTGTGAAAAATGAAAAAAAAAAAAAAAAATTATCCGAGGCCTCAGAATTGAAAAAGTTGTATACATCAAAGAGGGTATCTCAGATGGTACGGACAATAATTGGTGCTTCACAGGCCACACACTATACGATATTTACAAAGAACACAAACACAGAGAGAAAGAGAGAAAGAGAGAGAGAAGCTGAATGAAAATTTTGAGGTTTTGGGTGAGGGTTGTCGAAGAGGTTTTGGTCTAAGAGGGATTTATATAGTAGAGTGGTGATGCAGATGAAACCCTAATCTTACTCGTGGTTTGAATTTACCAAACTACCCTCAAAGTTGAAATCATTATTATTATTTTTAAATTGCATTGATATGCCCTTAATATTTATATGGTTGCAGTGAGACCCTTCTAGGGTTCATTATTTGCAGCATCACTTTCACATGGTGTGGATCGATAATACATCAATGTAGATCCACATAATATGAGAAGGAGGAGGTATATGTATAGACATTATTTTTTTCATATCGCGTGAATCTTACATTATAAGTTCTTATGTAGGACTTGCTTTCAAAAGAAAAAAGTTCTTATGTAGGACTTAAATGCTTATTTCTTACTAGCTTGTAATTTATATATACGCATAGTTGTATTTAAAAATAAATACAATTTTTTATCATAAAATTATACATAACTAATTGAATTATTAAAAAATAAATGTAATTAGATGCATATTAACTTGTTTGCCTAAGTTTAATATTACTTATGATTATTTTTATTCTAATTATTAATTCTTGATTTGACCTATAAAAAAAATGTCCATTCTTGATAGTTTTGTTTTAGATTAAAAAAAAAATTTAACTTAATTTTGTTATTGTTAAGTAATAAATTTATTTTATGTTTATATTTTTCAAATAAGATATGAATAATCAAATTTTGAGATCCTGATTAAATTTTTCATTGAAATTTTATATTGAACTCTTTGTATATTTTGGACTAGATTAACTCAAGTGGCACAAAAAATTTAAAAATTAGATGGGACACGTGGCAAAAGTAGACTCCAATTGAAAACTTTATTGTATTTTCTCTAGTTTTGACTTTATATATGATATGATATGATATATATATATATATATGATTAGTCCTACATTGGGAGGGAGATGATGCATGTGTTAGATTTGGGAGTTAATTATTGGATTCTAATAATAATATTATTATTATTATTTTTTTAGGGGTGGGGGGGGGGGTGTTGAAATATATTAGCTGAAATTGGAGTACAACAAGGTTAAGAGAATGTATACAGCATTATAGACCATCAAGGTGGATGAGGTGTCTCACCGTTGGAGGAGACACTCCTTTCCATACCTGATAAGTCTCATTACATCTAGCAAAGTGAGCAAGCTCATGCGCAACCATGTTATATTCCCTTTTTAGATATCTGAAGTTCCAGCTTCTAAAAGACTCGAGGAGATTGATGATTCCCTGGATAAGGTGGCCTATTTCCCCAAGGACTTCTTTTGACAGGATTCTAATATTAATTCTGATTGTTTGGATTAACAAATTTCATATAAGATTATTGGGACCCAATGAGCTAGGATAGTCTATACCGAAAGAGACAAATTCATACCCTACAAGTTTCTAAGGCTTGCTTTGGTGGAATGTTAATGCCTTTGCCCCCACTTTTGCTTGCTCTCTCATCCCTCCCAAGTCCCACCTTTGCCTATATTTATACTTTTATTCACTTCATCGGTTACTCGAAGAGTCCACTAGCATCTAGAGCAGTATATGCAATTGAAAGGTATGCCACTAAACAGGGGTGCTTGTTATAAAGGCTACGAATGTTACAACATGCTACAGATTTGATGTAGTTTGATTTCTAATTGAGGTAGTTCTAGCAAATATTTGGTGGATTATGTTTGAACTAAACAAGATAAAATCCTCATATGAGATCCTTGGCAGCGGGAGGTGGGGAGTTATAACTGGCAATTTTATGATTCGTTCAAAAAATGTCTTGAGATTCAGGCAATTTTCCATGATATAACTGGCAAATACGTCTCTTCTCTTGTTAACATACTTTATTGTTTAGGCAAAATTACACCTTTTTTTTAGTATAGGATAAGATCACATCTAATTTTTATTTAGATGTATTAATATACTTTTGATTTTTAAGCATCTAAATTAAAATTTTAAATTTTGTATGTAGTCATCATTTGTTTATTGGAACAAAATATTGTGATTAAAATTAGATGTATTAATATACTTTTGATTTTTAAGCATCTAAATTAAAATTTTAAATTTTGTATGTAGTCATCATTTGTTTATTGGAACAAAATATTGTGATATCTATAAATTTCAATAAAGCCCAAATTTGATAAGAATATGGTGTAAACTCTCCAATACGAACATGCTGCGTCAGAATTTCACATGGGTTTTGTAGGGACAATAGTATAGCTTCAAGAAATCATAAATTGAACATAAATATGGTTTTGCTTTGTTTCCATGGCAGAATAAGGTGAAGAAAGAGTATATATGAGGGAGATTTCATGTTTCTTGAAGAGATGTGGCCACGATTGGAGTGAATCTTGAGAGTTGGTGAGTGTGGTAGCAAGGTTAGGGAAGTCCAGTAACCCAAGGGAGGGCGCACACTAGAGATCATATTCCACCCTAGCAATTCCAATATACATTCAACCATCTTAATGCCCTCTCTTTATTCTAAGCATGTGTTACTAGGCTCGACGCTCGTAAAACATATTGCAACAAATTATAAATAAAACAATTTACTTGTATTTTGTCGGTGTGGGATAATGAGGGATATGTCTTGTTATTTTAAGTGTTCAGTACTTCGATTACCTTTATATTTCTCCATATCTCGAAAGTCACCATGGTTTGCAAGTGACAAATTCGTGTATGTGTAGGCGGAAAATTAAACCAAAACTGATCCTTCGAATCACCTGGCCTGATAATTATTATAAGATACTGCCCCAAAACTCACACAGCCCAAAATAGATATTCATTGAGTCTATTAATTATGTTGGCCCGAGATAGCCAAGTGACTATTTTTTGTATTTAGGATTTTAGGATTTTTCAAGTTGTTATCAATTGCATTTATCTTCCAACTTGCAAGTTATAGAATTACCTTTACATTGGATTGGTTGAAGATCAATAGCGCAAAGAGTTGGTCTAAAGCTACAACAAAATCTCACTACATTTTCATAACATCTAAAATATAGGGCCGGCTTTAGGTTTAGGTCACTTAGGCCATGACGTAGGATCCGAGAAAAGCCCCCAAAAGGGGGAATACATAATTTTTTTTTTAAAAAAAGGATGAGGTGTACTTTTTTTTCCTCTACTTTTAAGAAGGTTTGAAAAATTTAGAAGTGTTCTTCCCTTTTCAGTACAAGTAGCTACAAGACTTGCTATAACTTTTTACTATCGTATGATGGTTATTGCCTTTGTTCAATATACTTTAGATTTTTAAGTATCTAAGTTAATATTTTAAAATTTGTGTGTTCTCCTTTGCTTAATTGAACAAAATATTTTGATATTGGTATGTATATATATATATATACACACACACACATATTATTTGTATATTTATAAATGCAAAACAATAACTCTTTACTATATAAATATAATTTAATTTGTTTAGGCAATATTCTTTCATCACCAAATAATTTTTGTTAATTACCACTTGGTCCATAATATTATGTCAAGACGGTATCTAATGTTTCAAATGCGTCTATTTAGTTCCCCAATATTTTTGATATTGTGTTAAAATAATTCTTCGAATAGAAAAAGCTAACATAACTAACATTAATATTAAAATTCTATTTTTTATACCGCCTCACCTACCAATTCCATTCCAGTTTAACATTTTTTTTTTTTTTCATTTTACATCTTTATAAAATACAAATTTTTACCATGTTTGAGAAAATAATAATTAGAAAAAGGTAAACCCAGATTGATACATGTCATTGAAGAAAGTTATTAAAAAACACACACACACAAAAACACAAAAACAAAACAGAAATTCAACGAATTTTTAGTTTTTTCTTTACCAAAATTGATTATAAAAAAGAAGAAGAAGATAAAGGTAATTGAAAGAAAAAGGGAAAACAAAATTTTTTTTTTTTTAAGTAAAAACAGTTTGATAATTAAAAAAAAAAAATTTACCATGTTTGAGAAAATAATAATTAAAAGAAGTAAACCCAGATTGATGCATGTCATTGGAAAAAGCTAAAATAAAAAACAACAACAAATTTAAAATTTTTAACCAAAATCGATTTAAAAAAAGTAGATAAAGGTAATTAAAAAGTTTATTAAAAGAAAATGGCAAAACAATTTTATATTTTAAAAAAGTAAAAACAGAGCGATAAAAATAATAAAAAATAATTTTTTTTTTACTGTGTTTGTGAAGATAATAATTAAAAAAAGTAAACACAGATTAATACATATCATTGGAAAACGTTAAAAAAAAAAACAATGAATTTTTAGTTTATTTACCAAGATTGATTAAAAGAAAAGTAGATAAAGGTAATTATAAAAAGTGGTTGTTTGTATGGGGAAGAACCTAGGGTAGCATGCTAGGAAGGGCTGTGTTGAGTTGTATTTGTGAGATGTCCAATCATCGATTTCAACAAAGTTAGATTGCTACCCAACCTTGGTGGTTAGGGGAGGTCCTTTAACCCAAGGATTAGGGGGGCATGCTAGAAATAACAAACCAACACTCCACCAAATCCACCTAGCAATTCCAACATACATTCAACCATCTTAATGCCCCCACTGAGTTATAAGCTTACGTTACTAAGCTCGGCACTTGTAAAGCCTATTGGAACAAATTATAAATAAAAAAATTTGCTTGTATTTTGTCAGTGTGGGATAACTGAAGGATATGTATTGTTGTTTCAAGCGTTCAGTAATTCTATTATCTTTTTCTTCTTCTTTATCTCGAAAGTCATCCTTGGTTTCCAAGTGACAAACTTTTAGCTGTAACAGAATTTTAGGCTTTAAATTAAACCAAAACCGATCCTTCAAGGCACCTGATGATTGTCATAATATACTGCCCTCAGATAACCAAAACTCTCACAACCCATAATAGAGATTAATGGTGTCTATAAGACGATATCTCTGTTGGCCTGAGATAGCAAAGTGACTTCCTTTTGTATTGAAGGACCTTCAGGGTGTTATCTTATGCATATATCTTTCAACTTGCAACTCATATCGTACCTTTTCATTCGATTGGTTGAAGATCAATAATGCAAAGATTTGTTTTATGGCCGCAACAAAGTCTCACAACATTTTCACAACAACTGAAGTGTCAGCCCATCATAAGTTGAAATAAAATAATAAAATATTATACTGGACTAACCGCAGCTAAAAAACAAGATTGTTGTAACATTTATTATACTGGACCAACCACAGCTAAAAAACAAGATTGTTGTAACATTTTGTTATGTCCTATAGGTGCAATTTGGAGATGCAGAACACCCAAACAAGAAAAATCAGGTCTATATATATAGTTTGCAAAATCTCAATTACTCACTCCCTGTCCATTCTGATGTCTAGTTCATTTAATTGTGTCAAGACCAGAAAGTAAGAATGCTTAAAATCACTGAAGAAACAAAATGGATTATTTTGTTATGACAAGGAAAATCAAGATGGCTATCATCAAATAATTTGTAGTACAGTGAAACCAGAACTGATTAATGCATGGAGAAACTCAAGCACAGTGCTACAATTGTTTCACTTGCAAGGCACAGCCAAAATAATAATGTAGGTAGGGGATTTACATAGGAGATTCAACAACTTGAAGATTGTTAGTTCTTAAAAGTCTTTTCAAAAAATGAAGACTGAACTCTTAGCTTATGACAACTTGTTATCATCCTAGGGAATTTGGTGATATTATAGCTTGGCCTTGTGTTCAGGCCTGTGTGTAAACTCAAAATCTATATGTACAAAAGCTCGTTCAACTTCAGGGAGTAGCTCAAGCTTCTCTTGGAGTGTCTCACCAATATTATGAGCTTTGTTCAGAAACATGTCTTCTGGCAATACTATGTCAACCTCCACAAAGTAGTGAGAACCAAAAGTGTATGCTCTAACTGTGTCAATGTGCTTAATTTCTTCATGGTGGTTCCATATCAGATATGTTATCTTCGCCAAGAAATCAGGAGGTGCGGTTCTTCCAATTAGGGAACATACATTCTCAATGACTGTCTTTGCCCATGTATTTATTGTATATAATGCTATCTGCATTATTAGTTCAAGAACTCATCATTAGTGGATAAACTAAGGTTAGCTCGCTGGAAGATTGGAAATTCGATCGTGTCTCCAATTTAATAGTGTGTTATTTCAAGGCACATAAAGGCATTTGAAGCATAAAACCTCAAAGTTTCCTTCTTTTCTTTCGCCGGTCATGTTTGCCGATAAGTGTAAAATTGTAGGAATATTCAAGCTTTAGAATAATGCAATTACCACAACATTTTTACAACTGTTGAGTTGGAAAATTGTTATTTATCCTCATTATAATTCACTACTGATATCACTTTATTAACAACCATTAACAATTTTCCATCTTGACAGTTATAAAATATGTTATGACTAGATTTTTTGAAAGCTTTAATGTGGGGTAGTGAAAAGCTTTGGGAGGAAAAAAAAAGTTTGTCTTATTTTGAACTCACCATAATAGCTCCAGAGGGATCAATCCACCAGTAATATTTGTTGGCTAAAACAGCTGCTGCTAAACCAATTGAATTAGTAATAACATCAAAAAAATGATCTTGCGCATATGCTCTAACAATTTTGTTTTTAAATCTTCGACAGTAAACCATGAGCACAAACTTCACAACTGTAACAGAAACCATAATCCCAATTACCCATTTCTCCTGTTCTTCATCCATTTCAGGGTGGGACTGTAATCAAGATTGTCATATAAAAGATGAAAGCAATATTAGTAATGAAACAGGCATCAAGTTAAACAAACTTAACTGTATCTAGACAAAAACAGTTTCCTACATCCAATATATAAATGACAGGAGACAACTATTCTCTCATAAAGTGGAATTTTGAACTGAAAAAAAGAGGTTCAAATCTAAAATCTATTGATTCCTGAGAAAACTGACTAAATACTGTCAGTAAATGAACATTATTTTTTATTACTGATGGTCATAGTTGACAACATCCACATCAGACAGCATCACTACATTAGAGGGAGTAGGCTACATGTATCAAATGGATGTGTAAATCACTCCAAAAATTAGTGAGGAAAACAGGTATGAATTGTTGAAGTGTCAAAAAATGTCTACACCATTTAATTGAAGTGACCTACCATATAGCGTAGCATCTAAAATCATTAAAAGGAATCCATATAACATAGGAATAAATTGAGAAACTATCCTGGAATTTCTACCAAACTCTCTTCCCCTCCCCCCTCCTCTCTAAAGCAAATTTCTATAAAACTACTAAATGATTTTTTTCTTTCTTTGTTAGACATGAATATCTGCCTAATTATAGAGAGGACAATAGCCATACATGCTCACATGTTGCATCCACTTACTCATATGAGATTGAAGAGAAAAAAACCATGCTTGGGCTATTACGAAGAAGTGATACATTTACTTGGTGCCTGAAACCAGTTGTAGACTGTCTAGGCAGCCTTTAACGGTAAACAGCCAATAAGATTGAAATTGCATACCTTACTCAATAATTGTTGAACAGACTCTAGCAAGATTTGCAATCCAAGAGTTGCCATTACCGATGCAAAAACAATGATACCCTGCATACTCAAGCTTGGTTAGTAAAGGCTTGTAGTAATTAAAACAAAAGCAAACTTTTAAGGAAAAATTTAAAAGGCCAAGACAGATGGTATGACTTTTCAGTCGCAGGTTTGCCTGTGTTATAAGGATTGCTGGCAAGCCTTAGGTCTACATAACAAAAAACATGTTCATTCTTGAACTTACAGTTCCAAAACTAAGCTGTCATTGATCTAACTCAGATGAACCTTTAAGTGTTTGACTGTTTTGTAACACATGCACGAAATATTGGATTGAAACAACTAGGAAGTTTGATGCCTTAAACCCCAAGGGGCGGGGGGGAGGGTAGCACAATAGGTTGGAGATCATGCCTTATGAAGAGTAGGTCTCTGGTTTGAATCACTTCTTAGACATAGTGCTGGGACTGAAATTCACTCATCCAAAAAATGAAAGTTTGATGCCTTACCACTGGCTGCATCCGTCTTTTTCCAATCGGATAGTGATACTGGTTTGGGTTTCTCATGGAATATGTGGTGAACCACAAAATAAACCCTGACAAGAGATCCAAGAGGGAATCCAAGGTAGATGCAATAACTGCCAATGATCTGCTCTCAATAGAAGCAAAAACCTTTGCTCCAAAAAGCACCAAATTAGCTATATTTGATGCATGAATTGCCATCCTCTCACTCCGAGCAAGCTGCTTCATTTCATCCTGATAAAGCAGTGTTCAATGCCACACAAGTATTCAGTTAAGAAAGGTATGTAGTAGTCAGAAGTATCATACTTTTGGTAAACATAAGTTCTTGAACCTTTCTATTGATCATGTTAATACTTGGTTCTAAGTCACTACTGATACAAAACACTTTTGACTAGAATAGTAGTAATTCAAAAAATATTGCCTTTATTTTGCAAAATTGAATTAAAAAAAATGCATTCCTTTTGTTTTCCCACAAGTTAAAATCTGAGCAGGAACTACTTGTAAATATGCCCTCTTAAACTTGAGCTAGTTCAGAACTAACTTTTTGCCCAATTAGGAAGCCAACCATGTTTATATTAAGATTGTCCAAAACACATCGAACATTGAAACTTCATACAAAGTTACGGAGAATAAACAAAACAACCATGTCAACCAACCTCTGTGAGACTTCCAGGACAACCACCTGTTTCAGTCATGGCCTCCATTTCGCTGAACCCTTCAAAGAGCTCTTTTTGCTTCTTATAGTACTCTGTAACCCTGGATCGTTTCCCTGAGATCAAGAACAAAATGAAAAAAAAAGTAAATCAATGAACGAGATTAGTTGGGAGATTCTTCAGCAAGGCTCACAGACAGATGGAAATGACCCAAATTATCATTTATGAAGCCATTTTTATAAATAAATTAAACATCAGGCAAGAAAAGCATTAGGAAAAATTAAGAGCATTAACAAATTAATTTCAAACTGCTGTCTTAAGAAGAAAATATTCTCTTAAGGGCAGAAGAGCAATGCAAGCATATAGACTATAGTGATTCAACTGATATATGCAATACAAAACAAGTTGGAAATGATCTTTCTTCTAGCAATAAAATAATGAATATCCAATCAGTTATTCATTTAAGGCTCTGCTACCTCAGGATCAGGCTAGCCATTCAAGGCTGAAAGCATTGGATACAATGGAAATCATACTTCTTTTTACAGCAATCTTAATGGCAATAATGTCACCGAGAGTTTCTTCATTAAATTAAATAAACTACCAATTTTGTATGCTTCTGTGGTAGATGAGACACAATTCCATTCTTAGACCATTTCGGATCAAAGGAAAATAGATTAGCATACTAGATGTAAACAACCTTGAAGATTGTTCACCAAGTTGAACTTTGTGACAAAAAATTCAAAGACAAAAAATTTTAACAACTGGCATTTCTCATTTTCTGAGATAAACAAAAAGCTTGACTAGAAAAACCTTGTCATAACTCATAACAGGCCTTGCATCACTACTCTTTCTTCTCATTATTCCATCTTTACCAAATATGAGTAGAAAGTGCATCACTCTAAAATTGTATACCCTCTTTCTTAACTTTTGATCATATAATAATAATAATAAAAATAATAATAATAATAATAATAATAATAATAATAATAATAATAATAATAATAATAATTTTTTCTGGAAGGGTATATGTTTATGTATGCACTTTCCATTCCTAATATGTGTTTATTTTGTAATCAACTTTTACACAGCTGAATCAAACCCAACTCAAATTCCAAGGGAATCTTGTTAATGACCTCATCTATGGATATTTAAAACTCACCTTAGATATTTTAAAGCCTGGACCGAATGGATAGTTTTAGCCACTATGGACCAGATGCTAGAGTTCAAATCCAATTGTTTAAAAAAAATTACAAAAAATGGAAAGCATTTCTGGGAACATACTTGTTGATGTCAAACTAAGTCACCTGAGCTAAAATCAAAATCACATTGAATGATACGGTACCAGCCATGGAAAGGACAAAAAAAGAAGAATCACGTCTATACAAATATCATTGACAAATGAATTAAAAAGTGAAAATAGCTAAAATTATACCAGCAATTATATGTGCAAAATCTATCTAGCACTCCCTTATTTGAAATTTCCATGAAAGGGAAGCATTTAAAGGACCTAAAAATAATGAATAACAAATAATGACATCATTTAGCAAACTCTAATATTTGGGCCAGAGGTTATTGTTGATGGTACAACTTTTCTTTGGGACTAGGAGGCAGGGGTGGGAGTTTTTCAGGGGAAACAAAAATGCCATGGCAACGTTAGTAGTTATTGATACAAGTCTTTTTGTAAAGCATAACAATTTACATGAACACAGTCACTTCCTTTAATTGTGAAGCTGTTTTCTGTGTGTCCCTTACCCGTTTGGTGAAACGGTTTCAAACCACACGTTTTCAAAGTACAATTTTTTAAATTCGATTTTTTTCAAGGTACAATTTTTCAAGCTACCTAGTTTTCAAAAAAGCTGAAAATTAAGCTGTATCAAACAGTCTATAAGTCTTTCAAATATATCATCTGCATCATAGAAAGCTTATCACTTTGTTAATTTTCTTACTTCAATTCTTTTATGCCTCACCCCTATAATAAATTTCCAGTGATTTTGTATACAGTGGAAAGCCCCTCTAAATTAATCCTAGTTAATTTTATACAATTGTTCACTTTATATTTCTGGTCACACAAGCCATGTTTTCATAAGGGTTCTGCTATATCTGAGTTTTGACAATCATGGTGATAGTCCTCTATAGTGTATATGTATAATATGAGTTTCATCCTCACATTCTTTGGTCTTCAATTTGCTATATCCGATTACCAAAAGTTTGTTTCATTTAGTGATAAACATATTAATAGCTCTACAGCCAATGATAACAAGGAACTAAGTTAGAAAGAGTTTGTTTGAGATAGAAACAAAAACACAAGGCGATGAGAATGAAGAAGAGAAGGCTTACTAGCACGAAAAAGCTGTGGGAAAGTACTATGATGATGGTCATCATCATCTACGTTTTGCTGTGGCAGACAAAACTCCTTAATATTGAGTCTCCATGAAGATGTTGTCTGGCTTGACACTTTGGTACTTGTGTCAACTTCTGATGACCAAAAAGGCTCAATTCTGCCATTTTCACCTATCACAGTTCCACTCTCACCCATTAAATCTCTCTCAAAAACTCTCTTATTTGTATTTGAGCATTTTCTGAACCAATAATGCCTTGCAAAGTTTCCTTATATATAGAGCACAAGCAACAACTACAACTACTGCTGCAAAGTTTGTAACTGCCCTTGCTTAATATGTGGAGGGACAGAGACAGATGAATCACAGTTTATACTTATACCATTTTGCATGGCATTATGTGGTTTAGGACAGAAAATCTAGGACCACAACTAACCTTTTTGGCCACAACTTTACCTCAACTTGGTGAAAAGAAAAAAAAAAGTGGTGGGTCCATATAGTGTTAAACAGCCAATTATAATATGCCATATATATATATATATATATATAGGATAGTTGCAAGAAAGAATTTGGTCTTAGAATAGCTCTTTTGAACATCAAGAATTCTAAATACACACTAAATTAGTAAATTTCACAACATGTCGAATTTGAGTGGATGACACTTTCCATCCACTCCTGTTTACACAAACTCATCACTTTTTGTCAATTACTTACAATCGACTACATCAACATCATGAGATTTGGTGTGTTCATACCATTGTTGTTTAACGTTCAACAAATGTTAGCCACATTACATTAATTGTAATCGATAAAAACAAGTAACGTCTTTGTTTCATATTGGATTTGAACAAGTATACATTGTCTCCTCATTCAACAAGGTTACAAGGTCGTAGAAGCACTCAGCAACTGATATTAAGATTTAAGATGAGTACTATAAGGTAAAACTATTACCTATTAATTTTTTTAGCGATGTTTTTCTAACTAATAGTCAATTTATTTTTAGTTTTATTTTTGGGGTTGTTTTCTTTATGCATGGTTGTCTTACCATCGGTTTTTTTTTTTTTTTTTTTCTTTAAAATTTGACCTTTGCTTTTAATCATACGGCAATAATACTACCTTTTCAGGGATAGTAACTAGTAAATATAATATTACACATATAGAACCATTTTTTGATTCATAAATTTTAAAAAATAATAATAAAAAAAGTGTACAGTTATTTTATTTTTTTAGCAAAAAGTTAACAAACTATATAACATTTCTTTTTCTTGATTTTTATTCCATAATTGCTTTATAATCACCTTTTTTTTTGTTTTTTTTTTTTTGGTGGGGTGGCTGATTCCAGAGTTTGCAACAATGAATTTTGAGCATCTTTGGATTTATATTCTGAATGTGGACCTCCTTATTGCCTCCTTTCATGTAAATAATATTCCTTTTGATCATGCGGTTATGGTACTACCTTTCCCAAATAGTTGATTTATATAATTCAATTCATATAGAAAAAAGTCTAGTTCATCCCCTAAAAATAAAAAAAATAAATATCTCCGTGTTGAATAATTTTACATAATAGATATAAGAACAAGATAGTAAAGAGCCAAGAACCCAAAGAAAGCATCAAAAGCCATTGTTATTGTTTATTACAAATCAAAGATTTAGTTAAATCTTAATTGACTTCTATCCTTTAATGACTTAATCATGCTAATTTGGAAAGTGAAATACAATTTTTTTTTTCCTTGATTTTTATTAAAAAAAGCTTTATGATCATTGGTTTTTAATTTTATTTTATGGGTTGTTTAAGTGACATATTACCCCACATGCCCCATATGTTGTTGATTCTAGAACTTTTATTCTTTTCTAGAATAATAAGTAGGTAGATTCCACAGCTTGCAGCAATGCATTTTTAGCACCTTTGAATTTTTATGTTTAATGGAATGGAATTAATGGAACCGCCCCTCCTGCCTCTTTTCTTCTATGTAATATATTCCTTTTGATCATACGGCAATAGTATTATCTTTCTTGAATAACTTCATAAGGGAAAAATGTATTTTTCACTTTCTTGCCCCTTCATGATTTAAAATATACCCATTTAGTCATGTCTATTTTTATTTTTTTATGTGACTAATAGAATATAGATGCATCCTCTTTTTTTTTTTGAAATGAAAACGTACGATAGAGAATTAATTTTATTCAATGTCACGACTTACAAAGAGAAATTAAGAGACAGGATGGACCATTCTTTAAACCAAACATTGGTTTAATTACTCATTCTATTTAGAAGCTAAATTAGCTCTAATACATATACTAGCTAGGAACACTAACAAAATAAAAAAGTCTAAAACCTAAAGTTTCGCATTTATTTTTTGCTAATGATGACATTCTTATTTTCCGTAGAGCCACAAAAGAAGAGTGTTCTACTTTAATAACAATTTTGGAGAAGTATGAACAAGCCTTTGGGCATCAACTAAATCGTGAGAAAATTTCCCTCTTCTTCAGTCAAAATACTCCTCAAGCTATTTAAGATGATGTCAAAATTAGGTTTGGAGCAGAAATAATAAAGTAACATGAGAAGTATCTTAGACTACCATCTTTGGTTGGAAAAAATAAACATAATACTTTCCATAAATTACTCGAGCGATTGAACAATAAATTGTCTAGATGGAAGGAAAAATTGTTATCCAATGTCAGAAATGAGATTCTTATAAAGACTGTTGCACAGGCAGTTCCAACATACACTATGAGTGTTTTTAAATTACCTAATACTCTTTGCAATGAAATGATGAGCATGGTGCGTCGCTTTTGGTGGGGTCAAGCTAATGGAAAAAAAAAGATGGCATTGCTAAGCTAGGATAAGATGTGTATGCCTAAAGAGGAAGGAGGCTTGGGGTTTCATGATTTAAAGGTTTTCAACTTAGCATTATTAGCAAAGCAAGGATGGAGACTTCAGAATGAATCAAACTCTTTAGTGCACAAGGTCTTCAAAGCTCATTATTTTCTAGATGGGGATTTCTTATCAGCTTAATTAATGGGCAATCGCCCTTCCTATGCATGGCGAAGCATCATGGCGGCACAATATATTGTTCAACAAGGCTTCCGGTGGCAGGTGGAGAACGGCCAAGCCATCACCATAGTAAAGGATAAATGGATCCCCAAGCCCTCTACTTTCAAACTAACTTCTAGACATCCCGAAATACCCACAGATGCGAAGGTCTCTCTTCTCATTGATCCATGTACTCGAGCTTGGTAGTTTGATATGATCCATCGATTTTTTTCCCCAGATGACACTAAAGCTATATTAAGCATCCCTTTAAGTACTAAACTGCCTGGCGACCGATTGGTGTGGGCCTATACACCAAAGGGTAATTTCATAGTTCGCAGAGCATATAGATTGGTAGTGGCTTCGAGAATAGGTAACACCTTTGGGGGAGCATCGAATGAAGAGAACGGAAAAATATTTTGGAAGACAATATGGAGGCTAAATATCCCAAACAAAGTTAAGTCCTTTGCATGGAAAGCATGAATAAGAATATATTGCCTACAAAGGCGAATCTATGTTGAAAGAAAGTTCTGGTTAATCCAGTTTGTGAGGCCTGTGACACTGGAATTGAAAATAGTGCACATCTCTTTTGGGAATGTGATAAGGCTTGTGAGGTCTGGCAACTTTTTGGACTCACATTTGATACCCATGGTTTGGTCTTCCATGAGTTTGTGGACTTGTTGTGGCACCTGAAATTTTCACAGCGTGTGGGGGATGATACTCTGGAATTACTACTCATGATAGCATGGAATATTTGGTATAACCGTAACCAGGTATGACATGGCAAAGCTTGACAACTTAGCATGGCAATATTACACAAAACACGAGTTTTGTTAGAAGAATTTCAAATAGCCAACTTCAGTATGCCTCACTTTGTGTCCGACGAGGTGACCCACTAGGTGGCTTCGCTTAGTCCTAGGTATAAGGTTAGTGTCGATAGTGCAACTTTTAGTAATTCTCAGTCATCCGGAAAGGGGTTATTATTCGGGACATTGTAGGTCAAGTGGAAGCAGCTATGTCTAAAAGGCTCCTTATTTCTTTGGGAACTTTGGAATCCAAAGCCAAAGCATTAGAGGAGGGAGTCCTCTTTGCTGGGATGTGGGGGTAAGGGAGGTAGTCTTTAAAAGTGACTCAAAGATAATCATTGATGCTTTACGGGAAATCAGTGAAGCACTTACTACAATTTGCAATATCATTAAGGGGATTCAGCAAAAGCTACAAGACTTCAAAAGCATGCAAGTGAACCATGTCAAGCTGGAAGGCAATCGTCTAGCACACAACTTGGCACAACATGCCAATGATGTTTTTCACTATGTAACTTAGATAGGGGAAAATCCTAATATGATTGAGTCTTCTTAATAAAAGTTATAACTTTCTTATTAAAAAAAAAAAAAAAAAGTTTAAAACTTTCACATATCATTGAAACATTCTCTAGAATCCAAGCGAGTTCCAGAGGATATGTCTAGTTCGAAGTCAGTATATTGCCATAAGCTCACTGCAAGTACGTACATTGATTCAACAACTATATCTCTGAAAATCCACACTCTAAACATAAAAATAAAGCTTCAAACATTCAACTCTTCGAGGGATCAAAACCGAACTGACCCTATATTTATGGGGCTAAAACCCAAAAAAAAAAAAAAAAAAAAAAACCAAGTAGCAAATAGACGAAAATATACAAATATATTAAATTATTATATTTTAAAATTTGAAATATCAAAATTGAACGATTTACAATTGAGGGACAAAAATCAAATAAACCCTATATTCGAAGGACAAAAAATCACAAATTACCATTTATTTATATAGAAAAACAATTTCTACTCATCCATTAAAAGAAAAACCTTTTTTTTTTGGATAATTAATATAGAAAAAAACCTAATGAATTGATTTTATTGAAAAATTTATTTATGGTCATGGTTTTTTTTTTAATTACTTATATTTATCCTATAAGCAGGGACAAAGTTTAGCTAAATTCGTAGCTAAATTTTGTTGTTATTTATATTTGTTTTGGGTAACTAGTGGTTGATTCCAGAACTTGTTGCAACATATTTTAAGCATCTTTGAATTTGTATATGCTATTAATGTGAGGCTTCCTGCCTCCTTTTTCTTGCAATTTAAATTCCTTTTACTATTGTTTATTTTATGCATCCTCCGATTGTGTCGATTTTTTATTAGATTTAGTAATGGGTGAAAGTGAAACCTTTTTCTAGGGACCAACATAAGATATTAAAGATTAAAGAAAAGCATCTTTGTATATCATACTCAATTTTAGTTTGATTGTGTCATAAAATAATAGCTATATTTCTTGTATTGTTGGCATCTCACGATCATTTTTATGCAAAATGAACGGAACTACGTCAGTCATTATCTTACACGCTTTGTACACACAGCATCGAATGGTGATGAAACCAACAACTACCTAAATAACTTCAGTCAAATATTCAAAAACAGGAAAGGTTGATTATATTTGTTTGTAATTTCCAATGGGAACAAAGTTCTCACGACTCCAACAATGGCTTTATTAGGTTGTTTCTCACAAGTTTCCAATGGCAACAAAATTGCTTTGACCCAAGGATGATGGCATCATTAGCTTGGCTCCTAATCCAGAGCCTGTGTTAATGTAATATTTTAGTGTCGTGACTCCTGAACCTTAACTCTAATACCATTAATCATGATTAGAGGATGTGATACTTACATATGCACTTTATTCTAGACAGGTAAAACGCATATAATTAGATCTCCTTGTAACCATCTATATAGCTAAGAAGCCTAAGATTGAGATCAATTTAGACTCAATTCTCGTCAATGCAACATCTTCACATCTCCAATCCATTCACAAAATCTAGGCACAATCCGGAAAATTACAGAAGTATTGAATAAGAAAAAAACTTCAACAATAGCTAATTATTAAGCATGGCATATGGCTGTAGTTTTAGTGAAAATCTTGGCAACTACACAAGAAAGTATGGTCGTACACCTTGTGGTTCAGATGAAGCATAAAATTTACTGTATAAGTTGGAGGCGTTTAGATGTGATACAATATAAGCATACATCAAAATATACCAATTTTAAGACATAATAGTGAATGGAGCTTTAGTTTTGCTGAGGCATGCTACTTTGAATGGTGACTCCATTGGAGACGCATGGATATTGATCTGAGTCTGAGTGTACAATTTCCTTTTACCAATTCCGCAGCTCTGTAGCATTTTTTTTTTTTTTTTTTATAAATAATTTAAGAGCCCAATAGTCTTTTATTTATTGTTTAAAAGTGAAGCGATTTAGGTATCTAATGACTTAATGGTCCTAAAACTAAATGAAAGAAACATAGAGGAGATTTCAAGTTTTCGACAGTAAAAATTGGATCATATGAGAGAGCCAAGTCCTGGAAAATTTTGTTGATTATACGATAGTAATTCAAACTTATGGTGTTTACAACATAATAATTATATTTTATCAAAAAACTTTACTAATTGAGCTACTAGAACCCACGTGACATGGATGAAACTTTGATAATGATAAAGAAAGACATCTAAGCAAAAATGGAAATATCGTGCAACAGATATTCATAAACAAAGAAATCTTCCACCTTAGGGAAAAGTAGGGATTTAGTAAAGTGCAGCTAATATACTATACCTTGATCCTTATCTCACCTACATCACTAGGGAGGAAAAGCCACTTTTAAATTTTTAATCGTTCAAACAAGATTAAATTATAGAAATATCAGTTTGTTCACTTATACTTGCTCAAACATGGTCAACCCACTCGTCACCTTGGAGGATATATTAATGTAAATAAGATTTGATGGGGTATGTATTGTGGCATGCAAGGCATCTCTAACCAAATCAAGTGCTTTACTCTTTCAGATACATCCTACAATTAGCTAAACTTTTAAGTCTTATTCATGAAGAAAAGTGAGGACGACAAAAGTCCTATCCAGTCAAGGATGATAGCTTAAGGCAGTCAATTAGGTATCCAAGTAATAAGAAATAAGAAAATAAAGTGTTTTGGTGCAAAGGGAAATAAAATATATCAGAAAAGTTACATAATTAAGTAGCTTTTACAAAGGCAACTACGATTTTAATTTAAGACACTATCTCTAACAAGATATT
Organism: Quercus robur; assembly: GCF_932294415.1. NCBI lineage: Eukaryota > Viridiplantae > Streptophyta > Magnoliopsida > Fagales > Fagaceae > Quercus > Quercus robur. Next base: position 3,812,089 of record NC_065537.1, read on the forward strand.
TGCAAGTGCTTGGGATTAATAAGCTCAAGATATGAGTTCCTAATCACTGCATATGAGCCACTACTTCTAACAAAATATATGCAAGTGTTTGGGATTACTAAGAGATTAAAAATATGTCCAAAAATTACCTGATTAGAAATAGTCTTGCTAGTGATACAACAAACATTCACAATAATTCTAAATTAGCCTATTATCTCACACATGGACTATTAAAAAATTTTAAATCATAGATTATGACTCCATTATGTGTGAAGTGATAGGCTAATTTCAAAATATTGTGAAACTAGTCGCTAACCCGTGCGATGCACGGGAAAACTATTGAAAATAAGATTTTAAAAAGAAAATTTTATTAATTTTAGTTTATATCGAATATTTATTTATGGTAGTTTAAAATATTATTTCAAATCTTCATTTCATTTTATTTTAGTTGGAATAACTTATATAATTAAATGAAATGCTTATAAATAAGAGATGACATTAATAATATACTATATATAGTTAGTGATTATTCAAGATATCATTCAAATATGACAATTTTTTGGTTCTAAAAAAAGAACAATATTAATGCATTTAAACACAAAATACTATATTGTCCAATAGATATTACAACTTTAAAAACATGAGTAGTGATTTTTAATGGATTGGGGTAATAGCACAACTTTTAATAGAAAAAAAAAATTGATTTAAATTTTTTTGGAGAATCACTATATTAAAAATGCCGAAAGGAAGCAAGAAATTTCACTGAAAAATGCTACAAATACATTTGGGTTTTTTTTTTTTTTCAATGAGCAGGTACATTACTGTTTAGTAGAGTCTTAATACATGGGAGATGCTCCTCCATCCAATACATCATTGTCTAGCAAACCCAGCCAGTTCTTTGCTTCAAATGCTATCTTCTCTGTTGGTCCGTTTGTTCAAGGAAAGCCACAAGAGAAAAATATATTCCAAATAGAAGAACCAACTACCAAGTAGTCTAACATCATTAAGGATGTGGCCAATGCTCAAATTGGTAGGTCCAGCTGACTTTACTTCATCTACTGGACTATTAAATTCACACTCTATCTCTACTGCTTGAAGCCCCAAATCCATAGAGGCCATGTACACCCTTCAACAGGCTATCTAGACTGATTATTTCTCTAAACTTCCATATATTCCACAGCAAGTGTACAGGTTGTTTGCACCAAATCCACTACTAACTTCAAAGTTTCATCCACATGCCTTTGGTTTCGATTTGACCATAATAGCCAACCTCCACCGCAACTAATACAATCAACTGAATTGGTTAAAACAATTATCAAATATTGGGAATATAAAAATACAATCAACTGGATTGGTTAAAACAATATATCACCTGGGAATATAAAAATACAAAACTTGGTATTATGTATATGATACCGTTGAAAGATTTAAATATCATTGCAGGCTTCTTGAATTCCACCCATCACAAAAGCCACGGCTTACATCAAATTGGCCTTTGAAATCTTGATCTCCTTCATCCCTAGAACCTGGAAAATCAAATTTCTAGACTAATTGAAAATTTGCAAATATTTCCAACTATCATCTAACGATGAAATTATTATATCTTTTCAAGAACAAAAAGGAAAACAAAGACCAAAAGTTCTATGTAGCAAATTTGAAACCTATCACCAAGAAAAAGAATTAAACCTATTGGAAATTCATTAATTGGTACCAATGCAAGTAATTGGTATGCTAAAATATATTGATGAGTAGATAATGGTGACGATGAGAGAATAAAATTTTATAGGAAAAAAATAATATGAATAAATTACTTGTGTATGCTTTGAAGCTACTACCATCTCTACCAAAATTTTGAGGAGAAAAATAGAATGAAATATATTAATAAAATAAATATATAAATTTTATTATTGATGCATCGATTTCTCTAATGTTAAAGTGAAAAAATAATATTCACTCTCACAACAACTCAAAACATTTACTTAATATATTATATCATCCATACCATCCAGCCACCACTTCCATTCCGGGTGATCATCTCTAACCACCCTCTGAAATTTTGTGGTTGCCTATGTTTCCTACCCAACACAAAATTCTGCTCCCCACCATTAAACAAAACTTCGCAAATAGGTCTTGTCACATTTAGAGATCTCAAACCAACCATTTTCATTGTAGAAACCAAAATACACACTCAGTAGTTCCACCACTATAAATTATACAAGAAATTGAGCTATAGCAAATATTGGTAACACAAAATCTCATAAAGGATTTAAAAGTATATTCCAAGAGGAAAAAAACAACAAATTTTTAATACAAATAGCTAGAGTCTACCTTTTAATTTGGAGTATGTAAATGTTTTCTTAAAGAATATAATCATATGAAACTTGAAAGCAAGTTCAAAGAATAGGTGCAGTACATAAAAGCTAGTCATTCATTTAAGTTGGAGAAAAAAATCCATTCTGGTTCAATTGAAAAAGCATAAAAAAATGACAGTCATGTTTTTACATCACACAAAAAATGACATTGAGAAAATAAGGCCAACAAATACATCTCACCCTGATTAAATCAACAACACAGCATCACATTCCCTACTTATCTTCCTCCTTACCACTCTCCATGTATTATGACTTCTAGAACAACAACAAAAAATCACTTACAAATTTTATCAAACGACGTGTAAGAAAAAAAAAACTTAATGAAAAGAGAGAATTTTAAAAAGAAAAGAGAGTACCATGTTGAAGCAACACCAGCATCAATATAACCAAGAGTTGTTTTTTCTCTCAAGGCCTGTGCAGGCTCCTTTGTGCCTAAAAATTGAAAACATAAAATGAGGATTTTGTAGGTACCTATGTATTTTTTGGTTATGAAGTCAACAGATTAAAAATATGTAATATGCCTTTTGATTTTGCATAATGATAGAGGTATTTGTTAAAGCTTGCTATTTGTTAAGTCTCTCTTAACCCTCTCTCTGAATCTCTGCCTCAAATTTATAATATCTAATACCATGCCCATCTTGCATAATCATATATAAATGAGTTTTATAACTCTCAAACAACTATACTAACCAACCCCGACCTTCAAAAAAAATTCCCAAAGAATCCAAAATAGCGGTAGCCCTAACATAACATTCCGTAGGCTATCATATAAGACAACCCAGAGATTATAATAATTTATAAAAAGGGAAAACCAATGTAAATGAAGACGATAGTAACACTATATATCAAACCAAAACAAACCCAAAATTGAAATCAAATAGAAGAATCCTAGGAAACAAAAATCCAATAAAAATTGCATAACCAAAAAAAGGGAAAAAGAAAATCCAAACCAATGTAAAATGAAGATGAGAAAAACACTATATATCAACTAAAACAAACCCAGAATTAAAACCAAATAGAAGAATCCCAAGAAACCAAAAATCCAATAAAAATTGCATACAAAAAAAAAAGGGAAAAAGAAAATCTAATTACAGAAATTTTGTGATTCTTCTTTGCCATAGATTTGACAACAAAGTAAGAAGAAGAAAACATGGAAATCTGCAACGAAAAAAAAAAAAAAAAACTTAAATCTAGAGCAACCCACAACCACAAACCAACAAAATTCCATGAAAACAAAAACAAAAAAACTTAAATCCATAACAACCCACAACCACAAACTAACAAAATTCCATGAACAATTGAAGCAGATAAAGAGAGAGCAATATATAGAAATTAAGGAGAGTAAAAAACATGTTTTAATTACCTCAAAATAAAACATGATGGGCTGGATTGAGCGACGATGGAGAGGCAAAGAGAAATCGATGCAGTGGCAGTGATCCATGGTGGCGGTGGCGGTGGGAGGATCGAGTTTTGGCATGCCAGTGTATATTAGAAAACAGAGAGGTTGTAGGGTTTAGACGTGAAGGCTAAAGAAAGAGTTGTAACTTGGATTAGGGTTCTAAATTGATAATTCTAATATAATATAATACTAATAAAACGTTAAGAAGAATTAAAAAACATTTTATTTAGCAAAAACATTAAGAAGAATTAAAAAAAAAAAAAAAAAGGTGACGTGAAAGCTGATGGGGGGGGGGGAATAAATGGAAAATTTCTAATATAAATAAAACATCAAAAATAATTTTTTTTAAAAAAAGGTGACATGGAACCAAAAAACCAAAAATCCAATAAAAATTGCATACAAAAAAAAAGGAAAAATAAAAATCTAATAACAAAAATTTCATGATTCTTCTTTGCCATAGATTTGACAACAAAGGAAGAAGAAGAAAACGTGGAAATCTGCAAAGAAAAAAAAAACAAAAACAAAAAAACTTAAATCCAAAGCAACCCACAGCCACAAACCAACAAAATTCCATGAAAAAAAAAAAAACAAAAAAAAACTTAAATCCAAAGCAACCCACAGCCACAAACTAACAAAATTCCATGAACAATTGAAGCGGATAAAGAGAGAGCAATATATAGAAATTACGCAAAGTAAAAAACATGTTTTAATTACCTCAAAATAATTTGCCGACCTAGAATATGATGGGCTGGATTGAGCGACGATGGAGAGGCAAAAAGAAATTGATGCAGTGGCGGTGATCCATGGTGGCGGCGGCAGCGGGAGGATCTGAGTTTTGGGGTGCTAGCGTATATTAGAAAACAGAGAGGTTGTTTTAGACGTGAAGGCTGACGGGAAACAGAGAGGTTGTTTTAGACGTGAAGACTGAAGGGAGTTGTATACTTGTATTAGGGTTCTAAATTAATAAATTCTAATATAATAATAAATTATTAAAAAGAATTATAAAAAAAATAAATAAAAAAAAAGAAGAAGAAGGTGACGTGAAGGCTGAAGGGGAGTTGATTGGGGTGGGGTTCTAAATTAATAAATTCTAATATAATAAATCGTTAGAATTTAATAATAAATCATTAAAAAAAAAAAGAGTGCTAGTGTATATTAGAAAACAGAGAGGTTGTAGGGTTTAGACGTGAAGGCTAAAGAAAGAGTTGTAACTTGGATTAGGGTTCTAAATTGATAATTCTAATATAATATAATACTAATAAAACGTTAAGAAGAATTAAAAAAAAAAAAGAAAAAAGAAAAGAAAAGAAAAGAAAAGAAACACTTAGTGTACGTTTTAGCTAAAAAACGTTAAGAAGAATTAAAAAACATTTTATTTAGTAAAAACGTTAAGAAGAATTAAAAAAAAAAAAAAAAGGTGACGTGAAAGCTGATGGGGGGGGGGGGAATAAATGGAAAATTTCTAATATAAATAAAACATCAAAAATAATTTTTTTTAAAAAAAGGTGACATGGAACCAAAAAACCAAAAATCCAATAAAAATTGCATACAAAAAAAAAAGGAAAAATAAAAATCTAATAACAAAAATTTCATGATTCTTCTTTGCCATAGATTTGACAACAAAGGAAGAAGAAGAAAACGTGGAAATCTGCAAAGAAAAAAAAAAAACAAAAACAAAAAAAACTTAAATCCAAAGCAACCCACAGCCACAAACCAACAAAATTCCATGAAAAAAAAAAAAACAAAAAAAAAACTTAAATCCAAAGCAACCCACAGCCACAAACTAACAAAATTCCATGAACAATTGAAGGGGATAAAGAGAGAGCAATATATAGAAATTACGCAAAGTAAAAAACATGTTTTAATTACCTCAAAATAATTTGCCGACCTAGAATATGATGGGCTGGATTGAGCGACGATGGAGAGGCAAAAAGAAATCGATGCAGTGGCGGTGATCCATGGTGGCGGCGGCAGCGGGAGGATCTGAGTTCTGGGGTGCTAGCGTATATTAGAAAACAGAGAGGTTGTTTTAGACGTGAAGGCTGACGGGAAACAGAGAGGTTGTTTTAGACGTGAAGACTGAAGGGAGTTGTATACTTGTATTAGGGTTCTAAATCAATAAATTCTAATATAATAATAAATTATTAAAAAGAATTATAAAAAAAAAAAAAAAAGAAGAAGAAGGTGACGTGAAGGCTGAAGGGGAGTTGATTGGGGTGGGGTTCTAAATTAATAAATTCTAATATAATAAATCGTTAGAATTTAATAATAAATCATTAAAAAAAAAAAAGAGTGCCAGTGTATATTAGAAAACAGAGAGGTTGTAGGGTTTAGACGTGAAGGCTAAAGAAAGAGTTGTAACTTGGATTAGGGTTCTAAATTGATAATTCTAATATAATATAATACTAATAAAACGTTAAGAAGAATTAAAAAAAAAAAAGAAAAATGAAAAGAAAAGAAAAGAAAAGAAACACTTAGTGTACGTTTTAGCTAAAAAACGTTAAGAAGAATTAAAAAAAAAAAAAAAGGTGATGTGAAAGCTGATGGGGATGGGGGGAATAAATGGAAAATTTCTAATATAAATAAAACATCAAAAATAATTAGAAAATCATTAAAAAAAAGGTGACATGGAAAATTGTGGAGTTAGCAGAGGCTTCGGTTTTATATATATATATATATATATATATAGATTATTGTTATGTCCAAAATTTTATTGTTAATATAATAATCAGCTGTGCCGATATTAATTGCCGCACTTAATATACCACTATATCATTTGGATGAGTTGATACTTCTCCAAGCCTTTGCATGTGAGGGAGCTGAGAAGGGTGTGAGATTGAACTGCAAGGATAGCATATTTCTGAGAGAGTAAGTACTAAGTACGTATTGAAGTTGGAAACCAACTAATTGTGTAAAAATTGATAACAAATTCATTATCTTAAGGGCTACATCTTTATTATATGAGAGTGTAGTACAATAACCTCCTGTGTTACAATGAACCCTAACATGAGTATATATAGGCGACTAAACCCTAGACTACTAGTACAAGCAGGAATGGGCTTGGGCCTATTACATTGGGCTAATATGTCTAATATATATCTCTAACAATACTAAGGAACAACAAATATTTCCACTCAAAAAAAAGAAAAAAAAAAGAAAAGAAAGAAGCAAATGCAAAAGCTAGCAAAAAACAAAAAACAAATATTGAGGTGTCAATAACATCCCATAACACCTCAATAATTGTTGAATTATCACATAAGTACCTTCATAATCATGCCTTTTGCATGTTCCTCAAAAAAAGAAAATCATGCCTTTTGCTATGCTGACGAATTTTAATAGGGAAGACACAAAAAGTCTACAATTCAACATCTTATTGCGTATCTGAGTCACTATTGATAGAGAAAGCATGCAGCACCAGCTCGATTAGATCATTTGAGGCTTAAGACAACAGCTTTAAAGCAAGTTATTCTTTGTATTTAAGTTTGGCTTACATCTTCCTTTCAATACATAACATTATTAATTCGCTTAATATTTCTTATAATATACTTTGTTTTAATTAGGATTTTATCAATTATAATTAGATCTTTATCTCTTTTTTTTTTTTCCTTTTTTTTTTAATACAGAAACAATTTATCGATTGATTTTTTTTTCATAAAACTTCTTTTAAACTTTTTGATTTTAAAATAAAATTGTCAATATTAAAATATATAAAAAATGTTTTTTTAATATATTTTAATATTGATAATTTTATTTTCTAAATTAACCCTTTATGACTAGGGGTTAATTTAGAAAATATCAATCATTTAGCAAAAATCATACGTATATCATGTGATTATATCCATTAAACCCTTTGTTTTAAATCTAATGGAATGGTTAATTTATCACAAACCTTATATCTGAAGGGTTTTTTTTTTTTTTTTAATGAATTAAAGTCACATCCCAGTTAACTTAGTTAAATGCTTAAATATTTAATTATTGATGGTTCTTCCTGAAGAAATTAATCTAGATTCCAGAGTCAGCAAGTAGTGAGGAGCTTAATTCATGATCACAATGGACATTGGTAGTAGGTTCTCTAGACCCAATTACTTGGGCAATTAGTGTTTTGGTTGCGTTTTGGACTTGTGAGCAATTATAGATGATCTTCAATTAGCTTTCTTGCCCATTTGTTAGTTGAACCTATGCTAAACTTGTTATACACTTTTTGACTAATAGTGCCAGTCTATTAGGATCCTCTAAATTTGAAATGGATCCATTTCATGGTTTAGATTAACTATTATAAATAAGATGGTGTATCTAGTGTCATCTTATTTAAGATTAACATCATTTAAAATTTTAAATGACGTGACATTCGGTATGGTTTTTAACTGAAAAAAAGAAAAAAAAAAGAAAAAAAGAAGAAAAAAAAAAGGACTATTTCCATTTCAAGTGAAATGGAAAAGGCATCTTGTCTGCTCATGATTTCTATGCTTCTATTGTTATAGATTGCAAATCTCTCATGAGCTTGATATCTTATCTAGGGCTACTTCATTCCTACCATGAAAAAAAATCAAACAACTGATTTCCTAGCAAAACTTGGTTACTCATAAGGCTTGTCTTTTGTTATTCATAGCACTCCTCTAATACACAGATAGGGCCGACTGAATGGTGGAGCAAGAAATGCAGCTGCCTAAGGTCCCAAGTAAAAAAAAAAGGCCCCCAAATTTTAACCAATACGGTTATTTATAATCAATAAATAAAATAATTTTTTTATTAGATGAAAAAAAAATAAAAAAATAGAGAAAAATACAACGTCCACAATATTTTTCACAACACTTTTACAACTAATGCTAAGTAGCAGGTTGTTACAGCCTATTGTTGATGGCAAAAAAATAATTATAGTGATATTTTCAAATAAAAAACAAAAAGCAGTTTAAAATCTATGATTTTTTGTAAAAAATATTGTAAATGTTGCACTTCCAAAAAAAAAAAAAAAGAATAATAATAAGAGTTTAATTAGCTAACTTTTACTAGTTTTCATCTAAGTCTACTACTAACACCTCTGTTTTACTTACCACTATCAATCTACCACATCAACAAGTATGAAAAATTTTGTCAAATTTTTTCTGTTTATAAAATTTCTAAAAAAAGAAAAAATTCTATGTAGTTCATGTTAATTAGTAGTAATTTTGCATCTAAAATAAGATGATCAATTTTCGCCTTAGGCCTCCAAATGCATCAAGCCGCCCCTGTACCCAGATAAGAACGTAATAGTTGTAACTAGCTACAACAAGTCTTTTGTTTAGTTTTTGGTTAAAATTTGATTCACTCCCTTGAATTTTACTTTAATTCTCAAATTAGTTTCAAAATTTTAATTTTTATCAATTTAGCCTCAGTCAAAATGAAGTCAATTTGGTTCCTCTGTGATGAATATTATTTCTATTAAAAAAAAAAGTTGAAACATTAATTGTATTTGCCAAATGATTTGGATAGAAGAACCATACCTACTTAATTTAACAAAGTGAAGGACTAAATTAACAAAAATCAACCATTAAGGATTTTTTTTTTTGAGAAATAATTACAACATGTTGCTAACCCCGCAGTTCGAACCCTTTCCCCCCCCCTAAGCACTTTGTGCATGGAGAGGTGTCAATTCAGCTACAAGGCTTTTGGTCTTAAGGATTAATTTGACAATTGACGTGAAAGTTAAGGGACTTGAGAATAATTCTAAGAAGAAATAATTCTAGATATAAAGGTTCAACCACTAATACTCATCATACACAGAACCTACATATGTAGGAACAAAGAAATGTAGGTAGTGAAGGAACATAATTTGACTTATACAATCGTGAGTTCCAATCAGCTCAATTATTAAAATCTTAACATTAAAAGGAAAAAAGAATGAAAAAGAAAAAAAAAAGAATTGTGTTTACTTGAATATTTATAGAACAATAGGATTTGCTTTGTTACATCCCTCATCTGTACGGTTTCAAATGTAATTCTTCCTTTTTATAATTGAGAATAATTTGCTGGTTATTTTATCAATTAAGAGTAATATTCTCACTTCAACTTTATGTAACATAATTGTAACAGAATGAAAGAAACCAAGAGAGGGAAATTGATTGGAGTAAATATCTGAATCTTGTGTATTGAATTGATTACGTATACATTAACACTAACAGTATTTATACAAAGCTAACTAACTAACTTAAACCAATTAGTTATAACACGTGTGAACTCATTCCACTTGTATGTACATGTGTGAAATACTCGAGCGCTAAGCTACTTGTAGTTTACATTAGCTGCTGCACTACCCCTGTCGTTTAGTTGCCGCGTGTGTCATTTAGGCTTTGATACAGTCTTCAACGTTAGTTCTTGTTTCTGATCTTCTTCTCTTCTCTTATTTGATGTTTAGAGCTTTGATACCCCCCTCAAGATGAGGACCAGATCTGCGTATGTTAATAACACTCATCTTGGAAAGTGTGAGAGTGCCTTTTTCATGACACTCAGGCCCAAGGATCCCGGGCCTAAATGAAAAGGAGGATTTGGTGAACCGGGCCTTGACTCACCGCAGCTAACGAGCTGTTTAAGAATCAAGTGGGATGCAGAGGATACTCCTGACAATATAAAAAAAATGACAAGCAAGGATATCGAAGAGTGCCAAAGATTAACAAGGTAAATTCAAAAGGAAAGAAACAGATTTAGCAAAGCGATAAGAAATTAATGTTGAGGGGATCCTGGGAAATATGAAGCATGTTTCATTAATACATTATCTGTTGGATTACAGAAAGCTCACTAGGACGTGATACAAGGTTCAATCAAGCTCAAAAATTACAGTCTTGAATGGCTATTTCAGCCTTCAAAACTTGCAAAGTTTGATTCTCGTTGAATCCAAGTATGTGCAATAGTGGCTTTTACAGGATACTGGGAAGCAATATTTGTTTTTCCCTTAATATTTTCTCTTCTCCACAGATTCTTCTGATAGTTTTTCTAGAGAATTTCTTCTTTCTTGTGTTTCTCTCTTTTTTCTGCTGCTTTTTCTTCACAACCCATCCCCTTCTTTTATAATGGAGTTTTTTGGTCTTCCCGGGGAACCGTTGGTTCCCCTGTTTTGCTCTTTTGCAAACAGAGCACGTCCTGTTCCCATCGTCTCGGTAAGTCCCGTTTCCATTTTTTCTCATTCTTTCCTTCTTTCAGCTCTGATTCTTTTGAAAGTTCCTGGTTGGCCATCTTCTTTGGGATGTGCTGAGGTATGCCCTTCTCGGCATCCCCATTTCTGGCGTCTTCCACTTTTCCCTTTTCTTTCCCATCTGGGCGGAATCCTGTTCTGCCATTTTTGAAAGTCGTTTGTTATCATTTTTCTTCCCTGTCCTGGTTCCCCGAGGCTTTTTTTCTGTCTGTGCCATGAGAGGTCGCTCGCGTTCTTTTTTGCTTTTGTTTCTTGTTTTCTTCTTCTGTCTTTTTCTATCGAGCTGTCCTAGTCTTCCTTTGTCTTTGTGCTTGAAGGGATCTGCGCCTCTTGGTGGTTCCTGAGGATCCTTGCTTCTTATCCCTTGCCGTGGTTCTTTTTTTTTTGGATACTTCTTTGTCTGGGCTTCAGGATCCTCTGGGCATTTCTTTTATTCCTTCATGGGTCTCCTGTATCTACTACTTTGGGCTTAGCTTGATTTTTTCTTTTGGGCTTGACTTATTCTTTTTGGGCTTATTTCACTATGATCCTTTTTAGACCTCAACAGAAAGTAAAGAAGAAAATTGGTGAAAGCTAAGAGCCTTAGTGAACAAGTCTGCTAGTTGTGAATGTGTTGATGTGTAGAATAGTTTGATGGTATTGTCTTGTACTCTATCTTGAACCACATGACAATCTACATATATATGCTTAGTTCTCTCATGAAACATAAGATTTTCACCTATGTGCATTGCTGCTTGATTACTAAAGAAAACAACACTGGTCTAGAATGAGAAACCTCTAAATCTTTGAGCATAGCTAGGAACCAAACCACATCACACACAGTCGTTACCATAGCTCTATATTCTGCCTCTACAGATGACCTTGATACAATGGATTGCTTCTTAGACTTCCATGAGATCAATGAATCTCCCAAGAAAATGCAGGAACATGTAGTGGACCTTCTAGTGTCCACACAAGCTGCCCAATCTGAGTTTGTGTAAGCATTTAGATGAAGATCTGACTTAAAAGATAGGAAAACACCTTGACCTGGACTGCCTTTTATGTACTGCAGAACTTTGTGAGCTGCACCTAGATGAGGTTTCATTGGCTTATCCATATATTGGCTGAGCTTATGGACTAAATAAGCTATATCAGGTCTAGTGATTGTGAGGTACAATAATCTGCCAACTAATCTTTTATACACAACGAGATCAGGTAAAATCTGCCAACATTAATATTTTTATTCATAGTAATATGGGAGGTCACTTAATATAAGATGGTTCTTCCCTTTTCATGGATTGGTAATTTGTTGAAGGTATATGTAAATGAATGGTCTAATATTTTCTAATGTACATTTGATAGATTAAGATATTGAATTGGAATGTAATTTCCTATTGTTCAATTTTAGATATTATGCGAAAGAAAATTAGAAGTATGTTGAAGGCTAAAATTTCACAAGAAAGTCCATTTCATGAAAAGTAAAGAAGGCCTAATTCAAGCAGCAAGAAGAATCAACATTAAGGCCCTATTTACGTTTAGATTTCCAGCAAAAAGGTCATTAAAAAGTCCAGCAAAATCCAGTGAAAGAACTGGGCTGGGATACCCAGAGGCTGCTAGAGGCCCGGGATCCTCAGGTAATGCAGCACAGCTACTGTGGGATTGAGACAACTCAAGAAAGGTACCACAGAATACAAGAAATGAAGAACAGAGATGTCCTTCTCAAGTACCCAGTGGTGCAGCAAAGAATCAGAAAGTACAAAGCAAACATTCATGAACAAAGGAGCTGTACCACAAGGAACCAAGAATGAGAAAATCATAAGTAGAAGTGACTGGAGGGGAACTTTCAACCCAGCAATAAAAGATTCCAGCTATTTGGGAATAATGACAGCAAGGAAATAACACCGACAGCTAAGTCTGAAAAATGAGAAACCTTGAAAGAAGAGAGATTGAAGGCTAATTGCCAAGGACGCCCCGGAATGGAAAGTCAGCAAGTGACTTTTAGAGCAACGGTAATAAAAGATGAAAACTATGAGAAAAAAGGGAAGAGACCAGCCCTTGGGCAACTGTCACAGCACGAGCTCTGAGGGGCAAAAGAGATAAATCACTAGTACCATGGAGCCCTAGAAAACACACTATAAAAGGAAGAGAAAACCCATGTTGAAGGGGGAGGATTTTTCAGTAGGAAGAATATCATAACAGAGCTATTAGAACTCTGTAAAATTTAAGAAAAACAGAGGAATGTCTCCCGGTATCCCAGAAACAGCCACTATAGCACATACTTGGATTCAAAAGGATTCAAACTTTGCAAGTCTTAGAGGCTTGGATAGCCATCGAAGTCTGTAATTTTTGAGCTTATTTGAACCTTGTATCACGTCTTAGTGAGCACATTTGTAATCCACAATCAAGAAAAATAATGAAATATCTCATATTGATTTGAGGATTTCTAACAATTACTTTGCATATTTCTTTATTATATTATCTTCCTTTACTACTTCTTGCTGCTCAATACATATATTCTTGCTTGTAAAGTTGAGTCCTTGCCCAAGCAAAGCCACTCAGACTTGAGTTCCAAATCCCACAAGTCTTGTGCAAAAGCACTAAGTCTGTGAGAATTGGGGCCAGGATCCTCGTGGCTGAATCATTCTCATGAAATTCATTTACATATATGTATATGTATTAATATATATATATATATATATATATATATATATCCTAATCTAAGAAACTAACAATTATTTGAAGATATGTGCATTGTATAGTTGTTCTTGTGTAGGACCTATAGAGGTAAAAGGAAAGGACAAAACTCCATTGCATAACAAGCATGGAGAAAGATTGTATAGTGCAGAGAACGAGAGATTCTGGGTTCTTACAGGCCTAATACGCCCTGGGATCCGGGATCCCACGACAGTACGTCTCGGGATCCCACGACAGTATGCCCGGGGTACCAAGTGAAGGAATTCTTTAAAATGTTTATACGATAAAAGATAAGCCTTAAATATTCTATTTCAATCTCTTTCTCATTGTGAATATTATGAACATCTATTTTACTTATTTTGTAAGAGTAAAGGGTCATTTTATGATACTAAAACACTTATAATGGTATTTTATTGCTTAGGAGGAATCGCATTTTTGCCTTGAGGAGATTTATGTGACTTGCGCACAACTTGGTTCGTAATTAGCCCCCATTTAGCTGCGGTGAACCAAGCCCAGTCCACCAAAATACAACTATTTGGCCCAGGATCCTTGGGCCTGTGTGCTAAAGAAAAAAGCACTCTCACATTTTGGCGACTCCGCTGGGGACTGGGAAAAAGGAGAGGGAAAAAGCAGTCCCTTCGCAAGCATGGCTCCAAAGTTAGGAAACACCTAGAGAAAGGAAAGTTCCTCTTAGTGCATTCAACATCAAGATCCCAAAAGTGCGGGTTCCTCCAACGAACGTTCTACCGAGGGACTCTATATGGAATTTTGGGGAATTTCCCAACACAAGATAAGTTTTACGTATCATTATTTTCTCCATTTTATATTTTGAACATAATGGACTGAAATCTATGGTTTTCAAATGGATAGCTTTCACTATGTTGCATGAAAGCAAAAGCATTGTATTGTTTAGTAGACACTTGTTCTACACAATATAGAATCATAGATAAGTTTGTTTGTCATACTCATCCTCCAACTAAATGGGCCTCATTTAAAGATATTCATAGAAGATAACTGCCCAGCTGTATTAATTGGTTTTGAAAAATAATAAATAAATAATTTTTCATGTTTTAAAAATTATTTTGGCTTGGATAATTCCTTTGCTCCACAAGGACTTGGAATCTCTAGTAGCCAAGCCCTTAACTCAGCTCAACTTCTTCTTCAACCTGATGTTGGAGGTGGGGTACTGCAATATTGTTTTATTTCAGCTTATTGGTGGTTGAGACCATGTTGCTAAATGATTTTGACTTTGATCAAAAGATCACAATGTTTTGAACATGGCATGGGATTGGCTGTTGATGACTCCACACCCTGAGCAATAGAAAGGGTAGGAGGGAGTGATGAGAAGAAAGCTGGTCAGTTTGATTAGCATTTATGCAGTTAGTTTAGTCCTAAACTTTGAAGTCCAAAAATTGAAGATGCTTGTTAAATGAGGTATTGGTGGTGTGAAACTACCTTTTACCATTGGTCTCCAAAGGCAACTCACTGGTTTCATAAAAACTTAACTAATACTAAAGGTGTTTTGAGTGTACAGCCAACCTATAGAGTACAACCAAAATGTTGAAAAATAAATATTGAACTCAGCTAGAAGAAGTAAAATCTTTTCCTCATGAGGATTCTACTCTTTCCAAAAAGGGGGTAAGAGGGGTCATGTAATAATATTTTAACAATCAAAACATTGTCTCATTATTTAAAAAAAAATGGAGAAGTGTGCCAAAAAAAAAAAAATATAGAGATTGATGAAATGAAGATTGTATGAGCTACATAATAGAGAAATGGCCCCACATTTGGGGGCTAATGTATTTTTTTCTTTTAAAAAAAAAATTCATGATATTGTTTCATTTGTTTAAAAAGAAAAAGAAGAAAGAGAAGTAAGTGAATCAAAGAGATTTGATGAAATGTAAATTACATAGCAAAGCAATTTCCTCACGTTGTGGGGCTAAATAATTTTGTAGCAACTTGATAATAATATCATATGGCACAGGTTAACAAAATGGACAAGTTCCTTGGCTCCACCCACGGGTTTAGCAAAATGGAGTAGTTCCATGATCCCAGCAAAGCCTTGGAGACCCTTGATCCCAGCAAAGCCTAAGAAATCCTTGGTCCCAACAAATCTGAGGAGATCCTTTATTCCAGCAAGGCTAAGTACATCCTTAATTCCAGCAAAGTCTAGGAGATCCTTGACTCCAAGAAAGCAAAGCCTGGGAGATCCTTGATCCCAACAAAGCTGAGGAGATCCTTTATTCCAGCAAGGCTTAGTACATCCTTAATTCCAGCAAAGTCTAGGAGATCCTTGACTCCAGGAAAAGCAAAGCCTGGGAGATCCTTGATCCCAACAAACCTGAAGAGATCCTTAATCCCAACAAAGCTGAGGAGATCCTTTATTCCAGCAAGGCTGAGTACATCCTTAATTCCAGCAAAGTCTAGGAGATCCTTGACTCCAGGAAAACAAAGCCTGGGAGATCCTTGATCCCAACAAAGCTGAGAAGATCCTTGATCCCAACAAAGCTGAGGAGATCCTTTATTCCAGCAAGGCTGAGTACATCCTTAATTCCAACAAAGTCTAAGAGATCCTTGACTCCAGGAAAGTAAAGCCTGGGAGACCCTTGATTCCAACAAAGCTGAGGAGATCCTTAATTTCAGCAAGGCTAAGTACACCCTCAATTTTAGCAAAGCCTAAAAGATCGTTGGCTCTAGCAAAGGTGAAGTATTTCCACTAATCCAGCAAAGTAAAATGGTTGTAAGAAAAAATGGAGGCATCCGGAAAATGGATAGAAGTTCCATAATATCATAAAGAGAAGGTGGATCAAGCATGATTCAACAACCGCCTTATGTCTTGGGGGCTAAAGCCTATTATGCAGTGGACCTTAAATATATTTTGAAGAAAATCAATAGAAACATTATATTGCAAGTCAGCAGCAAAATTAACATTATTGAAAGCTCAACAACTATATAGTGCATCTATTATTTCTTACAGCTCAATAATTGGGCTCACCTATGGAAATAACAAGATTTGGAGGAGATACAGAGACCACTGGAGGACACCTACAACTAGCTCTAAAGGCCAACCATGACATCACAACTACTGCCTAATCCTCTCAATGTACCACTAGTACGTGAAAGATGGATTGAATGGGAAGCCCACAAAAGTCGCTGCCAATCTTAGTCCTTTCATCCAGTACAAAGTAAACTTTGTGGAAAATATACTTTATGGTGAATCAGCTCCAACTGGAGAATATCCCATTGTTAGGATCTCGAGAGGCTCCCATCTCTAGGATCCCGGGGGGCTCCCATCCCAGAAGAAAGAAGCAATACTCATGGTTTGAGGGATCCCTTGGACAGAAAAAGACAGAAGGAGGAAGGTTAATATACTGCTTATGAAGGTCTTGGAGAACCTTACGGATATGGAAAGGAAGGCATAAATCCTACCAAAGGAAAAACTAGAAGAGGTGAACTTGGGGGCTGACCCAAGGAATCCGGGGCCCATCCTAATTAGCAGTCAGTTATTAGTACAAAAAAAAAAAAAAAGAAAAAAAAAAGAAAAAAAAGAAGAGCAACTGGTGGAGCTATTAAAAAAAAAATATGAAGATTTATTGGCGTGAACTCCTTCAAACTAAAGAAGGCGCATCCAAAGGATAAATTTCCTTCGCCTAACATCGATCTCCTCATAGATCCAACTAAGGTAACAACAATATCAACCATGAAGAGGCATACCACGATCAGGGTACTCAAGAGCTTCTTAGAAAGAGTTTCTTACATTAGGAAGTTCACACCAAGACCAACCTTGGTCATTAGTGGACTATCCAAATTGTTGAAAAAGGGGAATGTTTTCATATGGGGAGTTGAGCAACCAAATGTCTTTCATAAAATTTCAACAGATCATGAGTCATTTACCTACCATATGGGTACTAGTCCATGGAAAAATCAATATTGTTGTACCTGGGATCTTGATCTCAAGCATACAAAGCATTGAAGGACACTGAAATGAGGTATCCCAACATAGAAAGGGCTTGTATGGCAGTTATGCATCTCAACAACTGAATCATTACTTTTCATCCCACCAAATCCTATTGGTGACAAGCTTTCATCCAATAAAAGCTCTCCTCAATCAGCCCTTGCAATCTTGAAGAGTAGCCCGGTGGTTAATATTAATTTCCCAATACAACATAGGTCTGAAGGATCCCCAGAGCTATCAAGAGCTAAGCTGTAACAAACTCACTGACCCAGTTCCCCGAAGAAGAGAAATTCCTATTAAGTGAGAAGATCTCTAAAAAAGTAGTAGCGGTAGAGATCCTTGTAAAGAAACAGACTATGAGGTTTGTGAATACAGCCTTCAACGAGCATGCCTAGAGGAAGCCATCCTCTTCCAGGATCCCCGTAAGAAGATCCCCCACTTGAAGAAAACACTATGACATAATCATCTTGGTGGAGCTCCTGGCCATAAGTCCATCAGTGAGAGCAACCTTAGATGACTCATAAAAGAAGATTATTTCCATAAAGGATTTGTTCATAGCTAAGAGAGGATATTTTAGAAGATCCTCGGAGAAGAAAACAAATCCTTAACCCTTTAAAGAAAAGAAAAGAAATCAGTTCAGTAAGCCCACTTGAAAATGAGGGGCTACGAAGGAACTTTTTCTGAAGATTGAAAAATTCAATGGTCATGAACAAATTTTCCAAGTGGCATGGCCTAGGACTTGGGAAAGGGCAAATTTTCCATGTACCTAGCCCAGGACTTGAGCAAAACAGAAATTTTCCAAGTGACATGGCCTAGGACTTGGGAAAGGGCAAATTTTCCATGTACCTAGCCCAGGACTTGATCAAAAAAAGAAATTTTCCAAGTGACATGGCCTAGGACTTGGTAAGAGCAAACTTTCCATGTACCTAGCCCAGGACTTGACCAAAATAGATTTTCCAAGTGGCATGGCCTAGGACTTGGGAAAAGGCAAATTTTCCATGTACCTAGCCCAGAACTTGAGCAGAACAGAATTTTTTCCAAGTGGCATGGCCTAGGACTTGGGAAAGAGCAGAATTTCCATGTACCTAGCCTAGGACTTGACCAAAATAGATTTTCCCAAGTGACATGGCCTAGGACTTGGTAAGAGCAAACTTTCCATGTACCTAGCCCAAGACTTGACCAAAATAGATTTTCCCAAGTGACATGGCCTAGGACTTGGGAAAGGGCAAATTTTCCATGTACCTAGCCCAGGACTTAATCAGAATAGAATTTTTTTCGAGTGGCATGGCCTAGGACTTGGTAAGAGCAAACTTTCCATGTACCTAGCCCAGGACTTGACCAAAATAGATTTTCCCAAGTGACATGGCCTAGGACTTGGTAAGAGCAAACTTTCCATGTACCTAGTCCAAGACTTGGCCTAGAACAATTTTTCTAAATACATGGCCCAGAAATTGGCCAAGAGCAAAAGTTTCCAAGTACGACCAAGAAAATGGTCAAAAGCAAAAGTTTATGGGTACAAGCTGTAGCACATACCAGTAATAGGTAAAAGTGCAGATTGTAAGCATATCCCAGTCATGGCTACAACTTGTAGCACGTACTAGCACTGAGTACAGACTATAGTACGTACCAGCAATAGGTACAAGCCGTAGCATGTCCTAGCAAAGGATGCAAATTGTAAGCAAAGCCCAACGAGGGGTACAAAGAGAAAGAGCCTTGAATGGGTATGAAAACCCAAAAGTGGGTGTGTAAAGTGCACAAGATTGACCTCCTTGAAAGGAATTGGTTCAAAGGAGCCTAAAGAAGCAAGGAAGGCGTAACTTAAAAAAAAAAAAAAAAAAAAAAATTCTAAGAGTACATCACTCGAAGCCGCACAAGCATGGATACTTTTGCAAGTCTCTATACAAAGAGATTAGTCAATGACATTGCAAACCAGCTAGCGACATTTCCCCCTCCAACAAGGTGCAAACTCACCAAAGGCTTGGAGGTATTTCGACTCAACAAAAGAAAGGTACCCTTTCGGTAAGCCCACTCATTAATACCATGTTTGAATATATCAAAACACTGCAAAATGTTGTGCAAGAGGTATCACCCATGCACTAATATTTTATTCATATAGATTAAAACGAAAATTCTAAAAATTTTGGTCTTCTTACTTGACCAATTATCAAAAATCAAATTTGGAATTCTTGTGTGGTTGAGATCCTCACATGGTTTCATATACATGAAGTAATTTTATTGCCATATCTTATTTGGCAATTGGCTTTTCCAGTGCATGCACTGGGGGCTAAGACAAGATTAAAAATTTTCCTTAGATATATCTTTCACTTGATGAAAATTAAGAAGTCTAGTGCAAACTTTACTATACATAAGTTCAGCCACTGTTATTTTCTTTGGCTTATGAACTATACAGAATATAGCAATTCAAACAACAATATAATTGGTGGTATGGTATGTGAATAATCTGCTGCAATCTGAAATATTATATAATCTCTCACAATTTGGAAAAAGAATGAGGCAAAGATCAAGAGCATCCACCAGAAGAGCAAGGTCTTTAGCTAAAGCAAGGCGTGGAGATGTTCCTAAACCTTCTAAGTCATGTCCTCAGGGAAGTTTCTATCTCTTAATACATTTTGAGAAGAATAGCTAACCTTGATTAGACTCTAAATCAGTATGTTTTTATGATTCAATGATTTATGATATCATGGTCCCATTGGTAAGTCACTATTCATGGACTAAAAATCCCATGGGGCAAACATCTTGGTGTTATTCACCTTAGCCATAGCAAGCATGTACTACAATTCATAGAATATCTTTGGTAAAGTTCATGGAGGCTCCCCTCATTCAACCTATTTTGTAAAACAAACAAAATCTTGTTGACAAAGCTATGCTATCTTATATAAAGATTTAATATGCATTCAACACGGTTTTTGTATGCTACTTTCAAAAAAGCATATCCTAGAATTGCTAGCAAAAAAAAAAAAACGTTAGTGCTAGAAAAATACTCTTAGCATCAAATGCGATACCAATATAATTTGGTTATACATATATATCTGCATATATTATTGTTAGTTTGACAAAGTTGATTTATTGAATACCAATCTACAGCCTAATACTAATATGAAGGTGAATTTTAATCTTTTGCAACATGTTAGTTCATCCCACGAAGGAAGTGTAGCAATTCCTTTGGAGTTTCCCTCAAGAATTATTTGATCTACACATTGGTTCTACAAACCAGAAAAGTGTCCAAAAACAATTTATTTTCTTGCGCGTGGGTTACAGGTGACCCACGAGCTCGGGGGGCTAATGTTGAAGGCTAAAATTTCACAAGAAAGTCCATTCCATGAAAAGTAAAGAAGGCCCAATTCAAGCAGCAAGAAGAATCAACATTAAGGCCCTATTTACGTTTAGATTTCCAGCAAAAAGGTCATTAAAAAGTCCAGCAAAATCCAGTGAAAGAACTGGGCCGGGATACCTAGAGGCTGCCAGAGGCCCGGGATCCTCAGGTAATGCAGCACAGCTACTGTGGGATTGAGACAACTCAAGAAAGGTACCACGAAATACAAGAAATGAAGAACAGAGATGTCCTTCTCAAGTACCCAGTGGTGTAGCAAAGAATCAGAAAGTATAAAGCAAACATTCATGAACAAAGGAGCTGTACCACAAGGAACCAAGAATGAGAAAATCATAAGTAGAAGTGACTGGAGGGGAACTTTCAACCCAGCAATAAAAGATTCCAGCTATTTGGGAATAATGACAGCAAGGAAATAACACCGACAGCTAAGTCTGAAAAATGAGAAACCTTGAAAGAAGAGAGATTGAAGGCTAATTGCCAAGGACGCCCCGGAATGGAAAGTCAGCAAGTGACTTTTAGAGAAACGGTAATAAAAGATGAAAACTATGAGAAAAAAGGGAAGAGACCAGCCCTTGGGCAACTGTCACAGCACGAGCTCTGAGGGGCAAAAGAGATAAATCACTAGTACCATGGAGCCCTAGAAAACACACTATAAAAGGAAGAGAAAACCCATGTTGAAGGGGGAGGATTTTTCAGTAGGAAGAATATCATAACAGAGCTATTAGAACTCTGTAAAATTTAAGAAAAACAGAGGAATGTCTCCCGGTATCCCAGAAACAACCACTATAGCACATACTTGGATTCAAAAGGATTCAAACTTTGCAAGTCTTAGAGGCTTGGATAGCCATCGAAGTCTGTAATTTTTGAGCTTATTTGAACCTTGTATCACGTCTTAGTGAGCACATTTGTAATTCACAATCAAGAAAAATAATGAAATATCTCATATTGATTTGAGGATTTCTAACAATTACTTTGCATATTTCTTTATTATATTATCTTCCTTTACTGCTTCTTGCTGCTCAATACATATATTCTTGCTTGTAAAGCTGAGTCCTTGCCCAAGCAAAGCCACTCAGACTTGAGTTCCAAATCCCACAAGTCTTGTGCAAAAGCACTAAGTCTGTGAGAATTGGGGCCAGGATCCTCGTGGCTGAATCATTTTCATGAAATTCATTTACATATATGTATGTGTATTAATATATATATATATATATATATATATCCTAATCTAAGAAACTAACAATTATTTGAAGATATGTGCATTGTATAGTTGTTCTTGTGTAGGACCTATAGAAGTAAAAGGAAAGGACAAAACTCCATTGCATAACAAGCATGGAGAAAGATTGTATAGTGCAGAGAACCAGAGATTCTGGGTTCTTACAGGCCTAATACGTCCCGGAATCCCACGACAGTACGTCCCGGGATCCCACGATAGTATGCCCGGGGTACCAAGTGAAGGAATTCTTTAAAATGTTTATACGATAAAAGATAAGCCTTAAATATTCTATTTCAATCTATTTCTCATTGTGAATATTATGAACATCTATTTTACTTATTTTGTAAGAGTAAAGGGTCATTTTATGATACTAAAACACTTATAATGGTATTTTATTACTTAGGAGGAATCGCATTTTTGCCTTGAGGAGATTTATGTGACTTGCGCACAACTTGGTTCGTAATCAGCCCCCATTTAGCTGCGGTGAACCAAGCCCAGTCCATCAAAATACAACTATTTGGCCCAGGATCCTTGGGCCTGTGTGCTAAAGAAAAAAGCACTCTCACAAAGTATTTTAGAGTTGCTCTCTAATTTTTATGGGCTCTTTTTGCAGACTCAAGAATTTTAGAAGTATTGACAAAATCTGTCATATGAAGGTCATCAAATATAGAAATATTATTTAATTATATATTTAAAAAATTGTTGAACTATAATTTAATACAGAAAAATATTGACAAAGTTTAGTGGTATATAATTTTACATATCATTCAATTTAAACAAACAATAAAATCAATATTATTAACTTTTTACATTTTATTATATGGTATAATTTAGTTATCAATAATTGTAAGGACACAATTTGGGTCCCTGGCCCAAAAGATAAATGAACTCAGGCCCAAAAAGCCCAATACAATGAATTTGTAGAGAGTGGGTTGGAAAACTGGACTTTAATGAATTAGATAACTAGCAAAGTGGATTCAGATGACAAAAAAATGAAGATAGACCGGTTTATTCTAAATAAAATCATCCTCGGCACAGTTTGAGGAGATCAATTCTTACATCTGCTTCAGAAGCCTCATGCTTTCCCGCTACTTCCATCAACCTTGAATTGAATTGATATATATATATATATATATATATATATATAT
Organism: Quercus robur; assembly: GCF_932294415.1. Taxonomy (NCBI): domain Eukaryota; kingdom Viridiplantae; phylum Streptophyta; class Magnoliopsida; order Fagales; family Fagaceae; genus Quercus; species Quercus robur. The sequence goes on from NC_065537.1 coordinate 3,835,348, forward strand.
TGAATTCTCAACCTTGAGGATTTGTTCTTGATGCTCAAGGATATGTTCTGGATTCTCTGGAAAAAGAAGATAATAATGATTTGAATCTCAATGTTTCGAACTTGAAGTTACCTATAAATAAAAAATAAAAAAATGTTTCGAAACTTGAAGTTTCTTTATCTATTGCATCATCAAGTTTTAGTCTGTTGATATGCTGAATATAATGTCAGCATTGTGACCTTGAACATACTTTGATGCTTTTTCAGGTCACAAATACCCATTAGATATTGGATTTAAACCGATTGCATATAGTAAGAAGAGCATCCACTCAAATGATACTTAACAAGAATAGGATAGAATAATTAGTTGCGTGCTACTATTGGAAGTTATGTATCTACCGATTCTTGAAATTTCTTTTAGAGAGAAGAAGCCAATAATGATACTTGTAGGCATGTTTCATCTAAAAACAACAAGGAGTGTTTTTGGAAGTGAATTTTGGGAAATATTCACTTATTTGTTGAATGTGCTTGTGACATCACTATTGAACATGTATTTGATGAAGTGTCTCATTTGTAAAACTTGAGAGTAATAAGATTACTTTTTGTTTTTGTTTTAATACAGGAGAGTTTCACTAACACAACCGGTAAAATTTGTTAAAATCTATTATATAAGTTGCTTGCACATTGCGCAGGTTTGCAACTGGTTACAATAGAATCACATCACATATTAACTAAATCAACAAGTCACCCTTTTAGTCTGGAAAGGCTTAGCTCTGATCATTACCACTGTCATCATCATCATTGTCATCAAACCCCAATATTGTGTTCAGGCCTATGAGAATACTCAAAATCTGTATGCACAAAAGCTCGCTCAACTTCAGGGAGTTGCTCAAGTTTTTCTTGCAGCAACTCACCAATATCATGAGCTTTGTTCAAAAGCATGTCTCGTGGCAAAACTATGTCAACCTCCACAAAATAATTTGAACCAAAAGTGTATGCTCTTACTGTGTCAATGTGCTTGATATCTTCATGGTGGTTCCATATCAGATATGTTAGCTTTGCCAAAAATTCAGGCGGTGCTGTCCTTCCAATCAGTGCCCAGACAATCTCAATGACTATCTTCGTCCATGTATTCATTGTATATAGTGCTATCTACATCACAGGTTCAACAAATCATTATGAAAAGATAGATTAAGATCAACTTCAAGAAGCCAATCACAAATAGTGGGCATTTCACTTAAAACATGAGAGAAATAGAGTGAATGCCAAAATTTGGACACGCAAAACATGGCTGCTAGTTATTTTGATAATTTTAGGAAAAGAAAGGAAACTAATGACTTGCAAAAAAAATTGAATTCAATTATCATTATTACTTTTGGATGAATAAAAACAACAAATGAACCCAATTATCAAAAGTATAGTAAACAAGAAGAAGAAGAAAAAAGAGCTGCATATGAACTCACCATAACAGCTCCAGTAGGATCAATCCACCAATAATATCGAATGGCCAAGATGGCTACTGCCAAACCTATTGAATTAGTAATAACGTCAAAAAAATGATCTTGAGCATAGGCTCTAATGATATCATTTTTAAACCTTTGACAATAGACCACAAGCATAAACTTCACTATGGTTATAGAGACCATTATCCCAATCATCCATTTCTCCTTCTCAGGATCCTTTTCAGGCTGGGTCTGTAATCGGCACAAAAAATGAAAAACAATATTAAAGGACTCATTGATACAGTAAATGACTACAGAAAATGAAAATTTAGAACAATCATATTCAAATTTTGTATCCACCAACTCAGAATGTGATCAAACAAGGATCTCATACATTTAGGTAGTAGCTTTTCATGAAGTACCAAGATCACACTGAACCTCAAACATTAACGAAAGGAGCTAATTTCAAATCCTTCTCAAAGCCAACTTTGATTAAAACATGTTTGTGTCTAGCCATGCTCACTGCCATCTACATCCTTAACTTAGATTGGAGCATGTGAAATAAAAGTTTCATACCTTTGCCATGAATTGTCGACCAGACTCAAGCAGAATTTGTAATCCAGGAGTTGCCATAACTGAAGCAAAAACAATGATTCCCTGCAATCTCAAGCTAAATTAGTAAAAAAAAAAGAAAAATCCATTAAAGCAAAAGTTGGGTCCACATCCATGTAAGTCATAATCACTCTTGAAACTACACTCAAAATTCTATGTTCAAGAGTCAAAACCAATACTATTTATCCCCAAGAGTAGATTGTTTGACTATTTTTCCATTTGATCCCTGGAGTTTTTTATTCCTAAGACTAGATTGTGTCTATTCAATGCAGTTTCTAATTAAACAAATTTTCCCAAAACCAATGCTATTTGTTTATAAACTCAGTAGACCCTAAGCTCAACATTTCAATAACAAAATGAGAGCCTAAAGCATGGACCTGATGAAATATTTAGTCTTGTATTGCATTAATCTCAAACTTTGTAATAGAATAGACTGTGGCATGACATCATGAAATGTCTATCTATTGCATTTGCCTCTAGCATTTATGGAATAAGACATAGCTGAGCCAATAGTAGCAATGATGAATAGCATTTCAACTTATTTCTATCATTGATTGCAGAAAGGATGATGAAATCCTGAAATGGAGAAATAAAAACATAAAATCTTGACTTCTTTGGGGTTTGTAAGGTTGAATTTATTCAATCATTTTGTTGGCTTTATTCCATGCCAAATTTGCTTGTAATTCAGCATTTAGAAACCCTGTATTTAGGTGGGAATCATATAAGGGTAGTGTGTGAGAAGTGTGAAGAAAAGCTCAAAAGTGTGCAATCAAGAAGAGCCTCGTGACTGGATCTCGCAACTGGCAAGTTGCCAGAATGGTACACGTGTGAAGCATGTAGGGGGAGCTAAAGGGTCATACCAGCTGTTGCACTACAGGACAAAACCTCCAGTCTGGCAAGGCAGTTAGCTCGCGACTCAAACTTGCGACTCGTTCCAGTTGTAAGCTCAAGTCGCCAGAACACCCTGTTTTGTTGTAATTGACTCTTCACATTCTATACACACCCTACTATAAATACCCTTATACCCGTGAAATGTAGAGAGTTTCCATAGAGAATTTGAGAGAGAAACTCTAGAGGAAAACAAGATTGACTCATCCACAATTTTCATCCTTTGATTCTCCAAATTCCTCTACTTTCACCCTCTCCATTGATACATCCTTTAGAGGTACATTAGCCAAATCCTTATCTCATTATACCTATATTTGTGAGAAAATATTTTAGTGCTTGGGAAACAATTCAAAAGGGACCAATTCATTTTGGTTGATGTAATGGGCTATTGTGGGATCTGGTAAGCTAAAGAAGACAAAACTCGACATAACCTTGTTGGAGAAATAAGCTTGGAGGGCTTAGATGCACTGGGTAGATTAGGCTTGGAGGGTCTTCTGCTATTCATGTATCCCAACTTTATTCTCTAGTAGATTATTGACTGCTTGGAGGGTGGCAAAGAGGTTTTATGCCGGGGACTTCGATTTCCTTTTCGATAACACATTAATGTATTGTTTTTGTGTTTGCATCTCTCTTCCCTTAATCTTTGCCTTCTAATTATTGCGTGGTTGTGATTAATTATGATTTATATTGTTTTACCAATTCTGTTTTATCTTATTATCATATTCTGCACATACATTATTTGATTATAAGCTTGTGTTGGTAATTTGTAAATTGGGAGTCTAAACTTTCATAGGTGTTTTATACATTATTTGAACATTCAATTGGTATCAGAGCAGGTACACTTGTTGTGGTTTAAATACCTATGTGTGATCCTTGACCCCTTGTGTTTATTTGCCATGGATAGTGCTTTGTTTGCCTTTATGCATCTTTGGAATGTTGATAAATGTAATATGCCACATGTTTGTGAAAATGCCTCTACGAGTGATAATTCTCATGATTGTGATACTATGTTACATGAATCCTTGGATGTTGTTAATATTCCTAACATTAAACTCTTCAAGAAAAATGCTAAAAAATTTCAAAAGAATTTGAGTAAGTTATTTTGTGAAAATGATGATTTGATTGCTAAATTCAATGAATCTAACAAATTGGTTGAGAAATATAAAAAACTTCCTGAAAACTCTCTTGAAAAGCTGAAGGAGCTTGAGTGTTTGAATGTGGACTTGGATGCTAAACTTGTTTTATCTCACAAACTTGTTGATGAGCTAAAATGTGAGAATGAATCTCTGAAAATGCATGCCAAGTGTTTGATTGCTAAATCTATTGCTAAAAAGGATGATAATATATGTTGCAATCATGTTGTGGTACTCGATTTTGTGCCTAATGTATGTTCTACTTCTAAGGGCAAATAGGTATACATTCCTTCATACAAAAGAAATCAAAAGATGGAGAGAAATGCTCTTAAGTCAAGGCCTCCATTTAGGTCTCAACCTAAGGCTTTGGATGGATCTAAATTTATTCTAACTTGCTACTACTGTGGTGTGATTGGTCATATAAGATCTCAATGTCATAAGTTGAAGAGGGAACAAAACCATGTTGCTAGATCCTTTCCCAAAAAGCCTAGTGGACCTAAACACATTATGTGTCACCATTGTGGTGCTTTTGGTTATCTAAGATCTCATTGCTCTAAGTTTCATGCGCTTAAAAAAATCAAAAGAAAAGAAAAACTTGAGCTTCATGGAAGTTGTACTAAAAAGGATAAACCAGATTTGAGTGAAAATAGCATGTTGTTAAAGAAAGTGTTTAATACTTTTAACTCCTTGTTTATGTGCATCTCCGATTCTCATTCTTCCAACCCTTGTCTCACTTTTCATGAGACACTCATTCCAAACAATCATTCCGTTTGGATAAGGAAGGGTTCCTATGGTTGAGTTTTTGCTCTTTTGGTCCTTGATCTAATTCTTTCGATTTTTGTAGGACCTTTCATGCATTGAATGTCATATCTTCATGCATTTTGTGCATCTTGCATTTCTTTTTATGCATTGTTTCTGTTTTGATCTTACTTTTATATTTTAGTTTTTTATAAGTAAAAATCCAAAACCACATAAAAGGTGAAAAATTCAAAAAGTTTGATTGTATATGTTTGAGCACATATCACATGTGAGTTTAGTCTAGTACCTTCGTACAAATGGCTTAGTGTATTTATGAGTTTAGCTTGTTTCGTATGCACATCTATCTTTGTGGGAAAAATCTTGACATCTATGTGTGATTGTTGTAAATTGATCTTTAAGCTTGTCATGAATTATTAGTAAATAGTCATATTGGTTTTGATACATGCGTAGACTTGTGGTTATATATCTTCTCACTCTTTTATCTTTTTTTGCTTAAAAGAGCTCAACCAATGTTAAATCTCGAAAAGAGATAATGAGCTGCAAAAGTCGTGCACATATTAGTATTCAAGTAGGAAAAAGGGAAAGCGACTTGTATTGAAAATGTATGATGCCCAAAAACCAAAGGCTTGTTCATCAAATTGAAATATCAAAATTTCACGCATCGATCTTAAAATGAGATGTATTTATTCAAAATGATCAAATGTTATGAATTGTAAAGAAGCCAAATGAAAAGTTTCAAAGATATGTAATCATTTTCTTGTGGGGGGTCATATATGTTCACTTCTATAATTGAGATAAACTACTTGACTTAGTACTAGTTGTGTATGACTTGATTGAATTGATCATTGAAACTTCACTCTAGAGTAAAGACTATTCCACATTTGATACACACATAACACACATGCCTAATGTTCAATGAATGCCTTATTCATTTAATTGATTCTACTTGTTTAAATGTGATGTGTGTGTGGTCAATTATTTATGGATCAATTGAAAAAAAATTTTAATCATTTTATATGTATTTGGAAGTGATTTTTATCACTCTTTATGTTCATGTTTAGTGATTACTTTGTTTTTCATTGTTTAAACATGTTCTGTTTTGAAAAACAGGTGTCAGAGTTTTTTGCGACTCACGTGACTCGCGAAATTTTCGCAACTCACTAGTCGCGAGTTCATCTAGAAGCTTTTGCGACTCACTTGCGACTTGACCAGTCGCGAAACGCCCATAAATAGCTTTTTAAAAAGCTTTTCGTGGGAAGCCTGTTTTAAACCTCTTCCATCCTCTCTAAAACCCTTCTTTCAATATTTTTACATCAAAACCCAATCAATTTGAATGTTTTTTCATTCCATTAACATCTCTAAGGTAATTTTTAAACTCTTTTCATTGATTTGGATCCTTTGATTATTTTTTGGAGAGTTTTGTGCTATTGGTTGAGATTTTCATTATAGGGGTTGGAAAAACTTATTTTTGTGTCAAATTTTTGTATGGGGTTGATTTCTTTTGATGATTTGCTTTGGATGTTGGCCCCTTGTGGCAAAAAGAACATGTATTAAGGGTGGATTTCATGATGTTCATGCATTATTTCACATTATTATTCATAGTATGCACGTTAGGTGTTTAATAAAATGCCTCTTATGCATTTTCTCACTTGTTTGGACTCCGATGAGTATCAAACTTTGGGGTTTCTCATGTTTCCTCACTAGGATAATATTTGGTTTATTGGTTGTGTATTTAACACACCTTATCCCACACGTGCACTTTCAATGCTTTGGTCATGCATTGCACATAGCCACATTTTGCACACACTTTTGTTACCCTTGTCATGCTTTGGTCTATACCTTGTTTCTTCATCCTAGCATGTCATATTTAACTTATACTTTGTAGCATTTTGTTTTATCTTTTGTTTGAGCTTCATTTCTCATTCGTTTTGCACCCTTCATGCATCATTCTCCTTGTTCATACCTTCATCTCTTGCCCTCTTTTCTCCTTGATCCCTTTGTCTATTCGTGTCAAAAAGGGGGAGACTATACTCTAGAGTAGTATGCCGGAGAGTTTTGTCATTTCTATATGACTCTTGTGCACATTTGTAGGAGAGAGATATTCCATAAGGGAGATGCATATACCAAGGAGGAGAAGACATTGTGTTAATAAGTGTGAGAGTTGTCTTTTTCGGGATACTCAGGCCCAAGGATCCCAAGCCTGAATGAAAAAGAAAGAGGGGATTTGGTGGACTGGGCCTTGACTCATCGCAGCTAAATGGCTGTTTAAGAATCAAGTGAATACAGAGAAATGCTCCTGACAAAAAAGATGACAAACAGGGATATCGAGGAGTGCCAGAAATTAACAACGTAAGCTCAGAAGAAAGAAAAAGCAGGGTTAGCAAGACAATAAAAGAGAAGTACTGTGGGGATCCCGGGAACAATATTTAATTAAAGCATTATCTATTCGATCACAACAAGCTTACTAGGACGTGATACAAGGTCCAATCAAGCTCAAAAATTGCAGCCTTGAATGGCTATTTCAGCCTTCAAAGCTTGCGAAGTTTGACTCTCGTTGGATCCGAGTATGTGCCATAGCTACTTTTTACAGGATATCGGGAAGCAGTATTTGTTTTCCCTTGATATTTTCTTTCTGCTTAAACTTTCTGATAATTTCCTAGAGAATCTCTTCTTTCTATTGTGTTTCTTTTTCCTTTTTTCTTGCTACCTTCTTCACAACCCATCCTCCCCTTTTATAGTGGAGTTTTCTGGGCGTCTTGGGGAACCGTTGGTTCCCCTGTTTCGGTCTTTTGCAAACAGAGTTCGTTCTGTCTTCATCATCTCGGTAAATCCCCTTTTCCGTTTTTACTCATTCTTTCCTTCTCTTGATTCTGGTTCCTTTGAAAGCTTCCTGGTTGGCCATCCTCTTTGGGGCGTGCTGAGGTATGCCCTTCTCGGCATCCTCACTTCTGGTGTCTTTTACTTTTTCCGTTTCTTTCCTGTTTGGGCGGAATCCTGTTCTGCTCTTTTGAAATCGCTTTTGTTAACATTCTTCTTCCTTGTTTTAGTTCCCCGACGCCTTTTCTGTCTGTGCCATGAAGGGTCGCTTGCGTCCTTTTGTTTTTTTCTTGTTTTTCTTTCTATCGATCTGTCCTGGTCTTCTTTTTTTTTCGCGCTTATTGATGGTGCCCGAGGATCCTTGCGCCTTGTATTTTTGCTGTGATGTTCTCCCTTTTTTCTTCTTTGGTTGCTTTTCCTTTCTGGGCTTCGGGATCCTCAGGGTCTTTTGTATAATCCCTTTGGACTTGGTCTCTTTTTTTTTGGGCTTAACTTACCCGTTCTTGGGCTTAGCTTATTCTTTCTTGGGCTTATTTTACTGTGATTTTTTTAGACCTCAACATTTAGCCCCCCGAGCTCGTGGGTTGCCTGAAGCCCACGCGTGAGTGATTTAGGTTTCCTTAGGTTTTCGTGGTATCCCCCTTTTCAACTTCTACTGGGTTCCCTTCCTATTTACTTGGGATCCCGGCTCTTTTCTGCTGCTTCTAGTCACCTCTCTTTCTTTTTCTTTTTTTTTCGCGTGTTGTATTCCCTTATTCTTTCGCAGCTTCCTCTTTACACGGGACGTGGCAGTTGGGTATTTGAGGTGAAACTCCTCTACCCACTTTCCTCGTTTCCCGTTACTTCTCATTAATAACTGCTGTAATTCCTACTTCAAATTAAATTCTTTGGCAACTGGCGCGTCTTTTCATAAACTGTTTTCCCTAACTGCTATTCGCGCCTTTATTGTAGCCGTTTCATCTTATCACTTTGCTTCTTTGGGTTATTTCGCTCTTTGTGTTTCTCTTTCTTTTCTCTTCTTCTCCGTTACTCTGGTCTTCCCTTTTTGCACCTTCAATTTCTTTCCTTCTCACGGTGTGTGTTTCCATGGCTTCTTCTTCTTCTCGGAAAAGGAGAGAGCGTACTCCCAGTCCTTCTGAGGGTGAAGGTTCTTCTGGTTCTGCTCCGAGCGATTCTCATGAGGTTGTTGAGCGTCCAGCCTTTCCTCTACGGGATCCTTGGTATGCTCCCAGTTTATTTTTTCCTCATATTTCTCATGGTGAGGCTCCTCCATCCCCTCACGTTTGGCTATTTTCTGGCTAAGCGGGTTTCGCCGGTTCCGCCCAGGTTCCTGACCCTAGAGAGATTTTTGATCTCCAGATCAGACAAGGGATCCGAGAGGCGGTTCCTATTTTCTTCGATTTTGTGGCGGGGAAGATTCAGGGTTGGCCCATATGGGTAGACAAGGAACTGTCTGATGCTGAGTTTGTGGGTCGTTTGGAGCGCGCCGGTATCCTAAAGGCAGTGGCTATTTCCAGAAACCTTGAGGGTTTCAGAGACGCCAAAGGGCTCAGGCATCTGGTACGTCGTTGGTGTCCTTCCCTTCATACTTTTTTCTTTTCTACTGGTGAATTGACAATCACCTTGGAGGACGTGGTTAATAACTTCCTCCTCCCGGTGTTTGGTGAAGAGAATCCCTTTGATATTGATCTTTCTAGTGAGGATCTTGTGGTAGAAGAGAAATTATTTGGTCATTTTGGTGGTCGCTCCGCCTCTCCTGGTGGTAAGCCGGCTAGGATGGGGAGATGGGTGATGACCCTCTCTCGTGAAAAGGATAAAGAAGTGAGATGGGCCGGTTTCCTGGCCTTCTGGCTTAGTAAATTTTTGTTTAGTGAATTCCCTGGGTACGGAGTCAAGTCTTCACTTTTTCCGTTGGCAATCAAATTGGCTCGAGGTACCCAATATCCTTTGGCCCCTCTGTTTTTGGGTCACGTTTATTCTCAACTGGACCATCTTCACGGAGATGAGGCTGAGGGTGACTCTTGCTATGTGATTACTTCATCCCTTCACTGTGCCATTCTTCAGATTTTTATGTGGGATCGTTCTGCAGCTACCTTGGCTAAGTGTAGAAATTTGAAGTTTGTGAAGGACAAGTTCCAAGGATCCCCTGACATAGTGAAGGGTCTTTGTGGCAATTCTACTGATGCCTTTCCCATTATTTTCCGTTGGATTAGCTTAAAAGGTGGTGGCCTCAACCTTGTGGAGTTGTTTGACCAAGCAGGGAGCTTATGTTGGAGATCCCCTCGTGAGTTTGGTCCTGGCTTCGCGTGTGATTCTGCGTTGTCTTCTTTTTTATCTTCAACAGGTAATACCTTCGACTTGCGCCGTGGTGATGAGGGCAGTCTGGCTTATCTTGCCTGCATTAGCCCTTCCTGGCTTCCCGTGCCTTCTTCAAGTGGCCCAAAGTACACTCATTATTCAGCACACCGGGTGCTTCGACAGTTTGGTTTTGATCAAGATATCCCGCCAGTTTTCAAGGATGTGGTGCCATCCCTTCCTTCCTTGGATCCTTTCTTGAGGCTGCAGGCCTTTTCTTATTGGTTTCGGAGGAGCCCCCAGTTCGTGGTGCCTAACTCCCAGAGAGGAGTCTTTGCTTCCAGTGGCTATACTGGTTATTGGAGAAGAGTACAGAAATCTTTTGTTGACTATGTTGGCACTGGTACAATTCGGGAAGTCCCGAATTCTAGCATTGTTTCTGCTCCGACAGCTAATAGACGTTTATCTCTTCCTACTGCTGGGATCGTTTCTGCTGCTGCAAGCAGCAAGACTGGGTTCGCAGAGTGGCATTCCTCCAGGGGAGGTTGGGTGACTTATGGACAGGATCTTCCTGAGGCCTGGCTGGGTGATAGTCTTATCATTGGTACCTCCTCTGGGGTGCCCATCAAAAAGGGTGCAACAGAGACAATTAGTGCTGCTACTGCTAAAGGTAAGGATGTTAAGTTGAAGAAAATGAAAGCTGCTGATGTTGGCGAAAGTGCAGGGGGTGTGGAGATAGGCTCTGAAGCAAAAAGAAGGAAAACGGGGAAATCTCAAGCACACTTGGCACCTCACGAAGGCAAGGGTGTCAAGGAACCTTTAGTTTCAAGGACCCGGAAGAAGACCAAGGTAGAGTCTTCTTTTCCCCAGGTTCCTGTGACTGCTTCGGTCCATGGTTCTTTAGGATCCCCTGGCTTGGTATCCCAGCCTCCTTTAGGACCCTCTGGGCGTACTCGTAGTAAGCAAAAGACTTCCAGAGAATCTGTAGAGAGAGAGAGAAGGGCAAGACTTCTTTCCTTCTTCTCTCTTTTTTTTTTTTTGCACTCTTTTTCTATTTGCTAACGAGTGGTGATTTCCTTTGCAGTCCAAGCGCAAGTCTGATTATAAGAAGGGTAAGGGCCAATCTTCTGGAGACGACGTGGTATGTGTGTTCCCCTTTTTTCTATTCTTTCCATTGTGTTGTTGGCATTCCTGTTGTCTTCTCCCTTTTTTATTTATATGGTATTGCCTTCTCTGCTTCTTCTTCTTTTAGGCGGAGGTATCCCCTCCTGTGACTGGCAAGGCTCTGGGGGAGGAAACCATCACAGCTCTTTCTATCATTTTTCCTGTTACGGGGGAGGAGCCCCCTACTGATGACCCTGCTGAGGAAACTGGGCAGCCGATGCAAGGTTCCCAGGATTCTCAGGATCCCAAAGCTTCTAGGATCCCATCATCTCAAAGTCCCCATCTCGAGCGCACTCCCAGTCCTATCAAGACTATGTTTCCTCTGTCCTCGTCAGATAAAGATGCTTTGGGAGACACTCCTTTATCCAAACAAACAGGTAAAGCTTGTTTCTTTTGAAATAACGTTATGTTTCACTCTCTTTCCCAGTTTCTCTTGAGTTTCTTCTTTTCCTTTTAGGTCAAACCAGTGAGAAACCCGCTCATAGTGTTGCCTCTTCTTTAGAATCAGAGAGCTCAGAAGGTGAGTGCAGGCTATTCCATCGTGTTTTCCCCCTCTTTTTTTTTTTTTATATATATGGCGAAGCCCTCTGCATCTATCCCTTCCTTTAGCCAATTTGCCATTGGTCCCTCACCTTTTCTTCAACTTGCCTTATGTTCCTTCCCAGAATCTTCGGGGAAGTCAGGAGATCAGGAAGAAGAGGTTCTGCCCCAAGAAACTGGAGCCGGTTTGTTCTTCTAGATTTGTTCTTTTTTTTTTTTTTCTTTTTCTTCTTTCTCCCCCTTTTTTGAATACTGATACAGGCTTTGCAGGTTCTGAGCCTGTTATCCCTGAAGGAATCGTGAGACCTGTTGGAGTTGCTGACCTTCATCCAGAGCAGAAGGCTGCAAGTCCCCAGGTTTCTGCAAGTGGTGACACGGTGATGGGGGATGCCTCGAAGGTGGCTGCATCAGATCTTGATTCGAAGCTTTCCTCTTTCCTGGCTCGCTTCGATCTTTTGGAATTCAATAGTCTTCCTGCCAGCCACTTTCATGTCTTTGGGTCTTCTTATGGCAGCTTCCTGCGCTTCTCTGTTCCTGTGGAGGGCTTACCACTGCTAGAGAGCCTGCTCAAGAGTCACGGGGATTTTACCAGTGGCTTCAGGGGAGGCATTTTTCTAGGCAATATTCTGATGGAGTTGCTGTGTGCCGTGTTGATTTCTCTAAAGAATTCCTCTGTTGATTCGTTGTCTGAAGAAAAGCTTCTGGAATGGAGAGGTGTGGTGCAGGACCTTCTAGAGGCCAAGTTTAATTTGTCTTTCCTGCTGGATCACTTGCGTCTGCTGGCTCATATGCTGTTTCAAAGGCAATCATTCAAGAGTATAGACACTGAGATAGCTGTTGCTGAGGAAGCTTTGGCTCATGCTCACAAAGTTCTACAAGATTTGAAAGTCAAGCGGCAGAGGATCCTTTCTTCTTTGGCTGTTCCTGCTATTTCTCCAGATGCTTCTCTGTTGGCCGGCCTCATTCCTTAGCTCTTTTTTTTTTTTCATATGAACAATTTGGGGTTGTATAATTTTTTTTTTTAAAACATTGCTCTGCTCTTTCTCTTTTGTGCATCAAAACTGCTTCTTATTTCTTGGTATGTGAATCTGCCCTTTTCCTTGGATGTATATATATTGTCTTTACTTTCTTGTGATTCTTTTCTTTCCTGAGTCCTGGACCATGGTTTTCACAGGTTTCACTGTAAGTTCTGGTCCAGGTACTTGGTGACTTATTGTGTAAGTACTGAACTGGGTACACTAGTATCCTTCTCTGTGTATTTTTTTTTGAGATACGGTCCCAGTTCATGAGCTTTTGACAGGTTCCCCTTTTGCCAAGTGCTAGGCTAGGTATCCTAGATATTTTCTTTTATTCTGTGATCCTAGACCTATGCACTTGGGACTGTTTGTGGGATATCCGAAATTATTTGTGAGGTGGATCCTGGGCCATATGTAAAAGGGGTACTGCATATTCTCCCCCCTTTTTTTTTGACTCAGGTATCCTTCCTTGAATTTATCCATATTTGGTCTTTGCAGTAAAAAAACTTAAATGTTGCAGAAAAAGGAATTCCATTAAAACATGATCATTTTTTTTTTGGAACAAAGCAAAAGTCTTTTGGTGCAGCATTGACCACAAAGTGTCAATCTATCACATGTTCCTGAACAAAATTATCTTAAGCTAGAATTTTTGATAAAGGCTAAAAAAATAAAAAGACAAAATAAAAGGAACTTAGCAGATAGTGAAGTTGGTGAAAGGACCCTGAGGTACTGGGGATCCCGTTGTCCTCATGCATAATATTGCTTCAGCCACTTCCCGTTTATGGGTTCTGTCAGGACTGTCCCATCTTCTTTGGTGAGGTAATAATATCCACTTTCATGATCTGTATTGATGATGTAGGGTCCTTCCCATTTTGGGGTGAACTTGGAAGGCCCTGGCAGGTTCCTCCTCACGTGCTCCGCCATCCTTAGCACTAGTTGCCCTTTGGTGAACACTCTTGGGCGTACTGCTTGTGCATATGCTCTGGTCATTCTTTGCTGGTATCTTTGGCTCCTTTTCTTGGCCAGTTCCCTTTCTTCTTCTACTCCTTCCAGATCTACTAATCTCTTTTCATTGCTTGCGTCTTCACTTTCTCCCTGATTTTCCTCAAGAACTACCCTTGGTGTAGGAATGATTAACTCCACAGGGCTGATGGCCTCTGTTCCATAAACCAGGGAGAATGGGGAGAATCCTGTGGCTGTCTTTACAGAGCTCCTACATGCCCAAAGCACATCTGCCAAATGGTCACTCCATTTTCCTCCATACTCATGCTTCATTTTCTTAAGGATTTTTAATATTACCCTGTTAGTAGCTTCAGCTTGGCCGTTTCCTTGTGGGTAGTATGGGGTAGATCTTCCCTGCTTGATGTGGTATGCTTCAGTTAATCCCTTCACATCTTTGTTTATGAATGGGGTTCCATTGTCGCTGATCAATCTTCTGGGGATCCCGAATCTTGTAATGATGTGGTCTCGAATGAAATTTGCTACAGCTGCTCCAGTAGCTTTTTTCAAAGGGATGGCCTCTACCCATTTTGTAAAGTACTCCGTGGCTGCCAAGATCCATATGTAACCATTGGATGGAGGATTTATGGGCCCTATGAGATCGAGCCCCCAAGTATGGAAAGGCCATGGTGTCGTCATATCCTGTAGGACATTTGGGTGAGTGTGAATCGCATCTCCTAGGACTTGGCAAGCATGACATGTTCTGACCAGCTCCTCAGAGTCTCTTTTCATCGTTGGCCAGTAATACCCCAACAACAGTAACTGCTTGTGCAGCCTTCTCTTTCCTGGGTGACTTCCGCAATCTCCAGAGTGCACTTCTCTGACCACTTCTCTGGCTTCCTTTGGTCCCAGGCACCTGAGGGGATCCCCGTGGTATCCTTTTTTGAACAAAATATCATTCTGCAAGAAATACCTGCACGCCAGTTTCTTGAGCTTATGGGCCAGCTCCTTGTCGGTTGGCAGGATCCCCTGAGCCAGGTATCCTATGAAAGGAACCCGCCAATCTTCTATGACAAACACAGCGTAGCTTTCTTCTTTATCGATTGCCAAGCGACATTCTTTACATTTCCCCTGTATGACTGCTGCTTCCTTGTCCATGTCTGGCCAGTGGTACCCCATGCGTTGCATCCTCCTGTATAGGCTGATTTTTTCTGCAACTCCACATGTTTGGGCGTGTAATTCTTCTAATTTCAACTTTCCTTCCTTCTCGGTGATACATCTGGACAGTATCCCTCCTGGCAGTCTTCTGTACAATTCTCCTTCTATCTGAGTGTAATCCATTAGCTCTTTGATGTTCCCTCTAGGATTTACTTCTTTCATCCTTTCTTTGACTTCGTCCCTCCAGTCCCGCTGTTTGGATTCCCCTGGGTACATTCCTTGGAGGATCCTCACAATAGAATGTTCCTGCCTTCCTATTTTTATCAGTGTATCTCTCCCATCAAATGGTATTTGGGATCCCAGGGTGGCGAGAGCATCTGCGAACTTGTTTTCGCTTCTTTGAGTGTATTCTATGCTGAAGGTTTGAAACTCCATTTCCAGTCTTTGTGCCCAAGTTCTGTAGGCTGCTAAGCTTTGTTCCCGTAATGCAAAGTCACCTTTCACTTGGGAGACTACAAGATTAGAATCCCCCAGCACTCTCATGTGTTTTACTCCTATGCTGAGTGCTATAGCCAACCCAGTCAAGTATGCCTCATACTCAGCTGCATTATTAGAGCATGAGAAACCAAGCTTGAAAGACAGGGGCATGACATCCCCATTTTCACAGCTTAGCACAACTCCTACCCCATTTGAAGTTGCTGTAGCCGATCCGTCGAACCTCATGGTCCATTTCTTTCCTGGGATCTCCATCACTGCTACCTCACCAGGGATTTCTTCGCTCAGTGGGCCTTCTTCCTTCCCTGGGAATTGAGCTAGCAAATCTGCTATGGCCTGGCTTTTTACAGCCTTGGGAGTTCTTGTGCCTATATCATATTGTGAGAGCAATACTAGCCATTGTGCCATCCTTCCCGTGAGGAGGGGCTGGTGCAGTAGTGCTTTTATGGGGTGTGACTTGGTTACCAAGAGGATTTGGTGAGCTGAGAAGTACCTCTTCAATCTTTGGGATGCATAAACGATTACTAGGCAGGCTTTCTCTATTCTGGGGTACCTGGTTTCGGTATCCTTGAGTGTTCTACTTACATAGTATATGGGCTGCTCATTTCCTTGGTCATCTTCTTGTGCCAGCAAGGCTCCTATTGCCTGAGAGTTCGATGCTAAGTATAGTAACAGAGGTCGCCCACGTACTGGTGCCTGGAGGGTGGGCAGATGGTTCATAATGCTCTGAATTCTTTGAAAAGCTTCCTGCTGTTCTGTTCCCCAGGTGAATTCATTTCCCTTTTTCAGTAATTTTGACAAGCCTGCCGTAGCTGAGGCTAAACCAGGCACAAACCTCCTGATATAGGAGACCCTTCCCAGGAAGCTTTTAAGTTCTCTAACAATAATTGGGCTTCTCATCGTGGCAATAGCTGTGGCCTTGGCTGGATCCACGCTTATGCCTTTGTGATGTACCAGGAACCCAAGGAACTTTCCAGCAGACACTCCAAAGGCGCACTTCATGGGGTTCATACGTAACTTGTATTTCCTGCATCTTTCGAAAACTTGCTCAAGTACTTGGAAATGTCCTGTTCTGGTTTTTGACTTGACCACAATATCATCTACATAATCCTCCATCTCCTCATGCATCATGTCATGGAAAATGGCTGTCATGGTCCGTTGATACGTAGCCCCCGCATTCTTGAGGCCAAAGGGCATTACAGTGTAGTAAAAGTTCCCAATCGGAGTTCTGAATGCCGTCTTCTCTGCATCTTTGGCTGCCATGCGAATTTGATTGTATCCACTGTACCCGTCCATAAACGAAAACATTGAGTTTCCTGCAGCTGAATCTACAAGGAGATCGATATTGGGCAAGGGGAACTCATCTTTAGGACATGCCTTGTTCAAGTTGCGGAAGTCTACACAGCAGCGGATTTGACCATTCTTCTTCTTCACAGGTACAATGTTGGAAAGCCATTTTGGGTGTTGGATGGGTTTGATAAAACCAGCTGTTAGTAATTTCTTGACTTCTTGGACTATTTGAGCTTCTACCTCAGTGTGGAAGACCCTGGCTGGTTGGACTACTGGCCTCACCCCTGGTTCCACATTAAGAGAATGGACTACTAACTCCGGGTCTAGACCAGGCATCTCATCATAAGTCCATGCAAACACATCTCTGTATTTTTGAAGTAAGGCTACCAGTTGTTCTCTTTCTTGAGCCACCAATTGACTGCTAATGAAAACGGGTTTCCGGGATCCTGGTTCTGTTCCCAGGTCTACTTCCTTCAGTTCTTCCTCGGGCTAAATCTGGGTCTCCTTAACTGGTTCTTCTGGGATTTCTTTTTGGGCCATCATGCAACTTGGTGGTCCGGGACCTTCCTGCACAATGCATTCGGGCCCCGCGCACCTTCACAAACGATAAATTAGCCTTCCCCCAGGTTCCCGCACCACCACACATTCTCGGGATCCTGAAGAGCTGGGCTCCCTCTTTTGTCTTTTTCTTTCTAAAAGGTTTCTCAGGTCACGGGTGCTCCTTCCTCCTTC
Organism: Quercus robur; assembly: GCF_932294415.1. Classification (NCBI taxonomy): domain Eukaryota; kingdom Viridiplantae; phylum Streptophyta; class Magnoliopsida; order Fagales; family Fagaceae; genus Quercus; species Quercus robur. The sequence goes on from NC_065537.1 coordinate 3,852,606, forward strand.
TTCTTCTTCTAGGATAGGTGCCCCCGGGGTCCCTGGGGTGGGGTTCTCATCATCTGGCTCCAACTCATCATAAAACATTGTTTCTGCAAAGTTCACTTCTCCCTGGCTGAAAGGATTATGATTGGCAGGGATCCTTATGGGCCTCCCATTCAGTCTCCCTTTAATGCATTGATGGAACGTGGATGGAATAAGACGATGTTTGTGAAGCCACGGGCGTCCCAGCAGTACGTGATAAGAAACTTCTGCATTAATCACATGAAACCTTGTCAAAGCTACTATTGGCCCTACCCTTAAGGCTAGCTGTACGTATCCTTCTGTTGCTTCCACCGATCCTCCAAATCCTGTTATCTCCATGGGGGTCCCCAGGATCCTTCTGTCAGCTAAGCCAACGGCTTCCAAGGTACTCAAGGCTATGAGGTTGAGTGATGCCCCTGTATCCACCAGTGCTCTCCTGACTTGAACGCCGTTTATGGTCGCCATTAAATAAAGGGGTCTACGGTGGTCTGGGTGCTCAATCTCCATGTCCTCATCAGTGAAAGTTATTGCATTGGTTGTCTCCAGGAAAGCTCGACTAGCATGTGACTCAGCTGTAAAACATTCCATCCCTGAATCTGCTGCTATACTCATGAGAGACTCTGTGGCCACTCTTCTTGCTTCTGGTCCGAATCCTAATTGATTGAATAGTGACCTGAACTTAGGATTCTTTTGGAGGGTCTTGACTGTACTCGGGTGGAAGGATCCTTCAGATTCTCCTGCCTCTGCTGGGTTCCCATGTATTACTACTGCTACCACCCCTTTTCCTTTGTGGTTAGGTAAGGGGTTCCTCTGCACTTCCGGTTCCTTCTGGGTGAGTTCCAGGGTTCCTTCTCTCAACTTTTTGTGGAATAATCTGCGAAGGGTCCAGCAGTCCTTAGTGGAGTGCTTCACATAGTTATGGATTCTGCAAAATAAAGGATTCTTCCTTTCTTCTTCGGTTGGCGGCCTGGACACAGTGAATGGCCTAACAACCCCATCTCCAATCCATTTGTCTAGGACATGGCTTAATTCCTCAGCTGTGCATGGGATCACTGGTGGTTCTTCAAACACCTTTCCGTCTGGTCTTTTCCTTTTTTCTCCTGCTGATGCTGTCATAGCTTGGGATGCGGGCAGCCTTTTGGTTCTCATGGTTTGCGCCGTCCTTCTGGTTCTTTGCAGCAGATCAGCAAACTGTGTGATACATAAATTTTCAAGGTTGAGCCTGTAGTCAAAAAGCATGTTGGCTACGCAGGTTTCCACGAGCTCCTTTTCTTCATGGTCTCCGTAGCAGTCTAGAGACACATCTTCGAATCTTTTAATAAACTGAACAGGATCTTCTCCAGGTCTCTGCCTCACCATCTGCAGGTTCTGGAAAGTGATTTTGTCTTCACTAGGGTAATATTTGGCGCAGAATTTTTCCATCATCTCATCCCAGGTCTTGATGGACCCGGGTCTCAGCGTGGTGTACCAGGTGTATGCCCTGTCTACCAAAGATTTGACAAATTCCCTTAGACATAATTCTTTATCTCCTGCATAAGGGCCCATAGTGTGGACAAACCTGCTCACATGTTCCACGGCACTTCCATTCCTCCCATCAAAAGGATGGAACTTTGGGGGTTCGTATCCCTTAGGATATGGTTTGCCAAGGAGTTCCGGAGGGAACGGGGGATCCCGAGAGAATTGCTTGGGGATCCCTGAGAGTTTTTCCCTTTCTTGCTCCAAGAGGGCATTGACGTCTGCCAGTGTCAAATACTGAGGGTTGGCTATTCCTCCTACTGCTGACCCTCCTTCTGGCTGGGTCCCATCTTGGTGGCCAGTAGGGGGAATGTTATCTCTGACTTCCTGTGTCCTGCCTTCTTTGAGAAGACGAACTTCTTGCTCCAAATCCTTTAACATTGCTGTCATCCTGGCCATTAGGTCTGGTTCCTGTCTTGCGTGTCTTTGTTCCGACACAACCTCCTGTTCCACCAAGGGTATCCCACCTCCTTGCCTGGAGACTTCCTCGTTTTCTCCTACAGGTTCAGAGGCCGTAGGTGGCACATTGGTTCCTTTGCTGTTTCTTTGTCTTGGAGGCATTCTCTGTGAAGGGATTGTTTCTTCCTTCTTCTTTGCCCAGTCCCCAGCGGAGTCGCCAAAATGTGAGAGTTGTCTTTTTCGGGATACTCAGGCCCAAGGATCCCAAGCCTGAATGAAAAAGAAAGAGGGGATTTGGTGGACTGGGCCTTGACTCACCGCAGCTAAATGGCTGTTTAAGAATCAAGTGAATACAGAGAAATGCTCCTGACAAAAAAGATGACAAACAGGGATATCGAGGAGTGCCAGAAATTAACAACGTAAGCTCAGAAGAAAGAAAAAGCAGGGTTAGCAAGACAATAAAAGAGAAGTACTGTGGGGATCCCGGGAACAATATTTAATTAAAGCATTATCTATTCGATCACAACAAGCTTACTAGGACGTGATACAAGGTCCAATCAAGCTCAAAAATTGCAGCCTTGAATGGCTATTTCAGCCTTCAAAGCTTGCGAAGTTTGACTCTCGTTGGATCCGAGTATGTGCCATAGCTGCTTTTTACAGGATATCGGGAAGCAGTATTTGTTTTCCCTTGATATTTTCTTTCTGCTTAAACTTTCTGATAATTTCCTAGAGAATCTCTTCTTTCTATTGTGTTTCTTTTTCCTTTTTTCTTGCTACCTTCTTCACAACCCATCCTCCCCTTTTATAGTGGAGTTTTCTGGGCGTCTTGGGGAACCGTTGGTTCCCCTGTTTCGGTCTTTTGCAAACAGAGTTCGTTCTGTCTTCATCATCTCGGTAAATCCCCTTTTCCGTTTTTACTCATTCTTTCCTTCTCTTGATTCTGGTTCCTTTGAAAGCTTCCTGGTTGGCCATCCTCTTTGGGGCGTGCTGAGGTATGCCCTTCTCGGCATCCTCACTTCTGGTGTCTTTTACTTTTTCCGTTTCTTTCCTGTTTGGGCGGAATCCTGTTCTGCTCTTTTGAAATCGCTTTTGTTAACATTCTTCTTCCTTGTTTTAGTTCCCCGACGCCTTTTCTGTCTGTGCCATGAAGGGTCGCTTGCGTCCTTTTGTTTTTTTCTTGTTTTTCTTTCTATCGATCTGTCCTGGTCTTCTTTTTTTTTTCGCGCTTATTGATGGTGCCCGAGGATCCTTGCGCCTTGTATTTTTGCTGTGATGTTCTCCCTTTTTTCTTCTTTGGTTGCTTTTCCTTTCTGGGCTTCGGGATCCTCAGGGTCTTTTGTATAATCCCTTTGGACTTGGTCTCTTTTTTTTTGGGCTTAACTTACCCGTTCTTGGGCTTAGCTTATTCTTTCTTGGGCTTATTTTACTGTGATTTTTTTAGACCTCAACAATAAGAAAACTTTGTTTTATTTGTGTTTCTTTATGTTTGTTTTCTTGTTGACTTTACGGTGCTTTGAGTTATGTTTAGCATCTATGCTTTGTTATTCTCATTACATCATGTTTGTGTGTTGGACATGCATTCATCCTTATGCTATTGTGCTTCATTGAATGCATGTTCGGATGATCATTTGCTTTGCTATATGATCATTGTAGCCATTTTTATATGACTATTTTGGTGTATGATCAAGTTGCTCATATATTTCACATCATGTTTATTTGATCGCAATTTACTTATTACATTATACTTGTCATTTTATTACTTACTTTACCTTGAGGGTCTAATATGTTTTGTGCAAGTGTTTCAGGTTACAGGTATATATGTTCTAAGTTCATCACAGCTCCTATGATTCATGATAGGGGGAGTGAAATAATAGGGGGAGAAAGAAAGAAAGAGCTTTGTGTTATATTAACTATGTTTTTGCTCTACTCATAGTTCATGATTATGCTTAGCTATTTAAAATATTTTGTTTTGTACCCATGCTTTGTAGCTTAATACTTGTTGTTAATGTTATGCATTTCTTTTAGTACATCACTCTTGTGCCCTTGTTGGATTTTATATCATCGATGCAATTTTCTTGTGTTGTTGTATCAATTGAGTATTGGAAATGCAAATGATACTTTGCATTGAGCTTATTAACTTGCATGTCCGGATGTTCAATCCTTGTGTGAATGATCATTGTGGTCACTATTTATAGTGATTGTTCGTTTTTGGTTAAGCCATGCTTTATTACTTTAAACTCTTTTGCTCGATTGCATTGTGTTTGCTCCATATGCATTTTGAGTTTTCTACTTACAATGATTGTATTATGTTGTTGTTTTCAGGAAATACTTATTCATATGGTTCAAGAGCTTCATAGATTTTAGAGTTAGATGTGAGTGAGTTTTGTTCAACTGTTCTAAACTCATATGTTAAGTCTAGAGTTTGTATTAGGATTTTGTCACGGAATAGCCAAAGAGAAAGATTGTAAGGTTGAATTTATTCAATCATTTTGTTCACTTTATTCTGTGCCAAATTTGCTTGTAATTCAGCATTTAGACACCTATATTTAGGTGTGAATCATGTAAGAGTAGTGTGTGAAGAAAAGCTCAAGAGTGTGCAATTAAGAAGAGTTTCGCAATTGGATTTTGCGACTGGCAAGTCGCTAGAATGGCACACGTGTGAAGCATGCGGGGGGAGATGAAGGGCCACACCAATTGTTGCACTATAGGGCAAAACCTCCATTTTGGCAAGGCAGTTAGCTTGCGACTCAAACTTGCAACCTGTTCCAGTCGTGAGCTCGAGTCGTCAGAATACCCTGTTTAGTTGTAATTGACTCTTCGCATTCCATACACACTCTACTATAAATACCCTTATACCTACGAAATTTAGAGAGCTTCTAGAGAGAATTTTGAAAGAGAAACCCTACAGAAAAACAAGATTAACTCATCCACAATCTTCATCCTTTGATTATCCAAATTTCTCTACTCTCACCCTCTCCATTGATACATCCTTGAGAGGTACATTAGCCAAATCCTTATCTCACCGTACCCATATCTGTGAGAAAGTATTTTGGTGCTCGAGAAGCAGTTCAGAAGGGACCAATTCATTTTGGTTAATGCGCAATGGGCTATTGCAAGATCCGGTAAGCTAGAGAAGACAAGGTTCGACGTAATCTTGTTAGAGCAAGAAGCTTGGAGGGCTTAGGTGCACTGGGTAGATTAGGCTTGGAGGGTTTTTTGCTATTCATGTATCCCAACTTTATTCTCTAGTGGATTATTAACCGGTTGGAGGGCGGCAGAGAGGTTTTACGCCGAGGACTTCGATTTCCTCTTCGATAACACATCGCTGTGTTGTCTTTGTGTTTACATCTCTCTTCCCTTAATCTTTGCCTTTTAATTACTATTGTGGTTGTGATTAATTATGGTTTAGATTGTTTTACCAATTCCGTTTTAGCTTATTATTATATTCTGCATATACATTGTTTGATTCTAAGCTTGTGTTGGTAATTTTTAAATTGGAGGTTTAAACGTTCATAGGTGTTTTATACACTATTTGAACATTCAGGGTTGACTTTTTTAATTAGTATAAGATGAATAATTTTCACTCCACCAACTTCTGAGCAACCAAATGATCCACAGATGCAATACAAACCAAGTACACATGAATGCTGATTATCAACTTCAACAACTTCAATCCATCAGAATCTGAGTTTTCAAAGAATTATTTGATTGAATGACTTACCACTGGCTGCATCCGATTTTTTCCAATTGGATAACGATACTGGTTTGGGTTTCTCATGGCATGGGCCATGAACCACAATATAAACCCTGACAAGAGATCTAAGAGTGAATCCAATGTTGAGGCAATAACCACCAATGATCTGCCCTGAATAGAAACATAGAGTTTTGCTGCAAAGAGCACAATGTTAGCTATGTTTGACAGATAGATAGCCATCCTCTCACTCTTCGCAAGCTGCTGCATCTTATCCTGAGAATAATAATTTTCAAAACGATTAACAATGAAAAAATATTGGTTTTTGGTTTCTAGGAAACAAGAAAGATTTTAAACTGAGATGAGATAGTATGGGTTTTCTTTTTCTTTTTGGTTTGTGTGTATGTTGGGGAGAGGGGGGGGGGGGGTTGTTCACTAGGTGGTATATAATGGAAGATTGAACTTTTCATTAACTGTTTCATATGGTCAAAAATGAGAAATTATTCTCCTACTTTGTTCCACAAGTTGTCATTCAAAATCATCAAGTTGAACCAGGGACGAACCCAGGATTTTAAGTTGGGGGGGGGGGGGGAGGGCGGAGATAAGCGAAAAAAAAATTTCAAATACGTATCCATATAGTATTGATAAACTATCAACCAAGACAAATACCCAAAAATCATTGTTTCTTAATATATTAAGATACAATCATCTACTAACAAAAACAAAAGACACGAAACACTATTGTTTCTTTATACAATCATCTATGAAAAGGGAACTCGACGCTCTTTCAAGTCTTCAAAATCATCTACGATTGAATCCAAATTAAATGTCGAAACTATATCCTTTTCAATGTATAACATCAAAGAGTCCGTCAAAAAATCATTTTCCATTTTGTTTCGAAGGTTAGTTTTGACAACTTTCATAACTGAAAATGCTCACTCTGTAGTAGCAGTAGAAACTGGAAGAATAAGCACAAGTCTCACCATTCTATAAAAAGGTTTGTAGTGTTCTGAATTTCTAGTTCTCACTAACCATTGAGACAACTCAGATAAACTTTTCAATTCTTTGAACTCTGGATCCTGGACTACATTATGCTCAAAATGATAAAACTCCTTCTTCAACACTTGTTTGTCATAATCTGTGAAATTTTGTAGATAGAAATTCTCTACCAACAAACAAAGATCACTACTTCTGAAAGATTTTAATGCCTCTCGAGGTTCTAAAGCGGAGCTAAGCCTAAGTAACTCCATTGCATCTTCATTAAACCGATAATTTAGTTCCTGTAGTTGAGAATCTATTGTAGCATAAAAAATATTTACTCAATAATGATGCTCAATTGTAACATTATCTTGCTGATTATGAGCTCAGCCTCGCCTCAGAACATAACGAGCATTCATATCCAGGACATCAATGCAATGCTTCTCACAAAATGATCACAATGGTGAGTAAGCCATCCCATCCATCATCTCTAAATTTTTGGGTAAGTACTTTAATAGATGAAATTAAATGCATGGTATTTAAAATGTCTTGAGATTGGCTTTGCAAAGCTTGACAAAGTTTATCAGTGATCTCCATAGTTTCCTTCTCAAGATGCAAGATGAAGACAAATTCAAATGAAGTTAAACCCTCATAAGCTGACTCTGCTTCTACCCGATGTTCTCCATCAACTACATCATCAATTATATTTTGTAAAACTTCAACAGTTGAAGTAAACATCCTTAATAAGCTAGAAACTGATCTAAAATATGAACTCCAACATGTTTCTACAGGTCGTTGTAAAGTGCCAATTTGATTAAGTCCACTTCCAGTCTCAAGCTCTTCAAGATCAATCAAACGTGTTATTTCATTAGCATTGACAACTTTCAATTGATTATTGCGCTTGCATGAAGCATTAACAGTTTTGATCAGAAAAAGCAATGCAAGAAAAAAATGACTAATGGCATTAACTTGTTTTGATGCTTTTACTAATGCCAATTGTAAGCGATGTGCAAAACAGTGGATGTAGTAAGCATATGGGCAATCATTCAAAATCAAAGCTTGTAATCCATTCCACATACCTCGCATGTTGCTTGCTCCATCATATCCTTACCCTCGAATATTTTATATATCTAAGCAATGTTGAGATAACAAAGAATATATCTCCTTCTTTAGAGTCAAAGCCTCAGTGTCAGCAACATGAATAAGCCCAAAAAAACTTTCTTTGACAAAGCCTTCTCCATCAACATATCTAAAAACCACAGCCATTTGCTCTTTCATGGACTCATCACAAGTTTCATCAACCATTATGCAAAACTTTGCATCACCAATTTCTTCCCGAATGGCCTTCTTCACTTTGGCTGAGAAAACATGTAGAATTTTCTTTTGAATCCTTGGTGATGTGTAGGTTGCATTTTTGGGAGCTTTTTCTATTATTTCAGCAACCTTCTCATTCCAAAAAAGTCACAATACCCAATGATTCAAAAAAGTTTCCACGATTTAATGAACTACAACTTTCATCTCGACCTCTAAAAGCTATAGCTTGAAAGGCAAGATATCGAACAATAAAAACTATGGCCTTCAATTGCAACCGATTATTTGCAATTTGTTCAATAGTGAAATGATTAACTACCCTTTGTAAATGCTGCTATTGGTTCATCAAATCCTTACACTTTTGCTCGACAACTCTATGAGCTGAGTTAGGATCTTTTCCTATATGACTTTGAAAACAACAATCTTTGCCCCCAACCTTTTTCCAATTTCTAAATCCACCAACAGTGAATGTATTTTGTCCCACAACCCCAGGATTATTAAAGACAAAGCAGGGTAGACAATAAGCTGCATCTGTCGTAGGAGAATATTCAAGCCATGTTGAATGATATCCATACCAAGAAGCTTGAAAGCTACGATTGCGCTTTCCACTTTTTTTGTATGTCTTTAGAGGAAGTTGGTGCAAACCTTTTTTAATGTAAGCCCGTTGAATTTCATCACGTTGATTAACATGATATTCCCATATTTGTTTGCATGTTCCGGGATCATAATCCAAAGAATCAAGATCGACTCTTTGAAATTGTGTTTGAGAAATTGGAACATCAACATTTTCTGAAATTGGGAGATGCACATTTTCTAGAATTGGAGCATCCTCCACATTTTCTAGAATTGGAGCATCCACATTTTCTAGAATTGCAGCATCCACATTTTCTGGAATTGGAATAGCAACATTAGTTGTTGGCAATCCTACATTGACTTCGGAAGAATTTGAACATTTTCTTTTGAAAAAATCAAGCATTGTAGTTGATTTTTTCATGATCTACAAATAAAATAAGAATCACTGTTATTTTCTTAAATTTGTGTGACAATTTTCTATAATATATGATTTGTTTTTTTTCTTTTTGTGTTTGCTCTGCCTTTATTTATGTCTTTGCGTTTGGTTTGCCTTTATTTATGTCTTTGGATTGTCTCATCTTTTTGACACTAACCCACTAATCTAATGAATCCCACTACCGACACTATAAATTTATTCCCTGCACTACTAACAAAAACTTTTCTTTTAACTTTACCCTTTGTTTTTTCTGTCACTTGCCCGTTGCCCAACTCCACTTGTCCCTATTATGCCCAACTACCAGTCAACAAAGAAAAAACTAATCTCTACAAACTCTACTCTCTGTCTCTCTCTATCTCTCTTATCTATATAAACAAACACAGAGTGACAGAGTCACAAAGCCAAAAAGCCAAACCAAAAAAAAAAAAAAAAACCACAGGCAACAGCACAGAGTCAAATTCTCAGTCAATTCACAAGGCACAACACAAGTCCACAGCCACAAGGCACAACACAAGCACAATTTCTACTTTCTATGAATCTCAGATTCTCAGATCACAAAGTCACAAACATTTTATTAGGTTTTGAAGGAAAAGATAAGAGTAAATACCGACGGTGGCGATAGATTGAGCAATGAAGCTGGGCTGGGCAGATCGAGCAACCGATGGCGGCGGTGGCGGCAAGTGGGTCTTGCACTCTTGCCAGCGTGGGTACTAGGTAGCAACTAGCAAGATCAAGATCACAAGATGGGCTCGCAAGCGTCACGGCGTCACGGACTCACGGTGACACGATGTGGGCGTGGGCGGCGGCGTCGTCGGCGTGGGTGAGTAGGTCTCTCTCACTCTCTGTCTCGCCTCTCTATCCTCTATCTCACCTCTCACTCTTACTTTCCTTTCTTTTCTTTTTTTTCCTTGGTTTTTTTTTGCTTTCTCCGTTCGGTGTTGGACAACTGAGAGCTGAGTTTTGTTTGTTTGTTTTTTTGTTTTTTTTGTTTTTGTTTTTGTTTTTTTTTTAAATAGATTTACCTGGGTCATGGGTTGCTGGACTGGCCGGATGATGGGCTGGGGGGTTCATGATTTTTGGGAGGGGGCCCAAGCCCTTTTTTTTTTAGAGCTGAGTTTTGTTTTGTTTTTTTTTTTTTTTTTTTTTTTTTTTAAATAGATTTACCTGGGTGCTGCTGGACTGGCCGGATGATGGGTTGGGGGGGGGGGTTCATGATTTTTGGGAGGGGGGCCCAAGCCCTTTTTTTTTGTTTTCTGAAAATTTTACCTGCTCAAAAAATTTTTTTTTGGGCCCAGGGGGGGCCCAGGCCCCCTTTGGCCTCAACGTGGGTCCGTCCATTGAACACAACCAACCTCTGTTAGACTTCCCGGCATACCACCATTTTCAACCATGGTCTCCATCTCAGTAAACCCTTCAAGGAGTCTTTCTAGTTTCTTATAATAATCAGAAACCTTGCTTCGTTTCTCTACAGTCAAAAGTACCAAGTTTCGCATTATGTTCATCACTACTAATAAATAAGGTGGCAATTGAAAGCATTCAAAGTCATCAAATAATTGATGTTTCATTTTCCAAAAGAACCTAACATCATTCAAGTATGTTAAAGAGTAACAATCCATTGGATAATTATGCTATTAGAACTCCAAGCATAACATGAAAGGCCATATGTGAAGTCTATAGTTACTCTCTTTATGTATTATCTCCAAAGAATGTGAAAGGAGTTATTCCCTAAAGCCTTATGACTCCCATCATTCACAAATTTTAAGTGCAAGAATTATAGAATGTCCCCTGCTGGTAAATGAAAGTTCCCAAAAAGCATCTAACTAGAATAAATTCTCTTCAAAATTCAAGGCCAAAAGATCAATAGGTTCTATTTTTTCTCCATCTATTTATTTTCTTGTGTGGTTGTCGTGGTAACAAAATTGGGATGTCAAAATTCAACAATCAATTCGTATGCATCAATAATTTCTGAAAATTTTCCTAGTGAAAGTTTTGGATTTGATGGCAATCATGCCCCACTTCGCCTATTGTAAAAGTCCATAGATTGTTCACCTAAAAGATCCCCTCCCAATATGATCATTGAATCCTGATCACTCTCTAGAAGGGATGCAAAACTTACCATCGGATCAATAAACCCAATTGCCCCCTTTTTTTTTTTCACAAAACAAAGTAACAAACAATTGGATCAATAACTCGGTTGAGTCAATTTAGTTGTTAAGCCCAAAATCAGATTATAAGCTTGAAAAAATAAAAATAATAAAAAAAAGCTTAGAAATTTGTAGAAAGAAATCAGTAACTTGGCGAGTCAACTCAGTTACCAAGCTAAAAATCAAATTATACACCGAAAATATAAAAGCACACCTTTGAAGTTTGTACTTTGTACAAAGAAATTAGTAACTCGTCTGAGTCAACTCAGTTATCAAGCCAACAATCAAATTTACACTGAACAAAGAAACCAGTGAGTAGTGACTCGGCTGACTGAGTCAACTCAGATATGAAGCGCAAAATCAGATTACATATTTTACATTAACAATGAACATCTGTGTCCTTTTTATTTATTTATGGTAAATAGTTCTTGAATCTTGCTAAGAAAAGAAAGATTTATGAAATTTGAAAAAAAAAAAAAACTGTCATTCTAGTATTGGCATGTCCTGGTCATTATTACACTGTTGGTGCATCATAACTTTAACATAATATCATATTATATAATATAATTCATGCTAACATCCGTACATACATATATATTGATAGATAAGGTTTTATCTTTATCTTTTTTCCTTTTTTCAAGTGCAATTAAATTCAATTATATGGCTAATGGCTCAAAACAACCACAAGATTGAGGTAAATTATATGAGTAAAGAATTGTGTATATGCAATATATGTATGTTCATGAAAGAATACTTCTTGGGGCATGAAGAAAGCTGCTGAGAGTGAAGAAACCATGCTGATGATCACCACCACTACTTTCACCAAGTGCTGGAAACTCTTGCACACTCAGCCTCCAAGACCCAGATGACATTTCACTTCTCGATGCTGATTCAACATCTTGTGGCACCAAATTCTCTCTTCTGCTCTCATGGGTCACTTCCATGATGAGCTCTCTCTCTCTCTCTCTCTCTCTCTCTCTCAAACAAGACTGTGTGGCCTTCTATGTTGAGCTTGAGCTTTTGCTAATGAAAAGTTGAAAACATAAACATGGCTAAATCTTAGATAAATAATATATTATGTATAACAAGTCTAGTACTTTTCTGTACCACTAATAAGTCTTCACTGCAAAGACTGAGAATTTCTAAAGAAATGGACTGGATGGATCATAATAAAAGAATAGAATAGCTTAAAAGAGAAAGGAATAAGTTAAAGTTATCACAGTTGTTTGTTGACATCTTCGAACTTGCAAAGAAATTTCCTAGTGTTAGAAATACAGAATAATTATATTGTATTTCATCAATGAAAGAATATACATCACTGCCTTTATATAGGAGGCATATGTGTGCAGTACAAGTAGAGTGTAGTACAAGTACAAGTGTGCTATACAAGTAACCTAATTGGGCCTAAAGCCCATAACGTTAACAGCCCCCCTCAAACTCAAGGTGGATGTGAGACCAACTTGAGGTTGTCAACCAAATCACAAGTGCGTCCCTTAGGAAGTGACTTGGTGAAGATATCTGCAAGTTGATCTTTGGAGGAGACGGAGAAAAGCTTAAGAGCACCATGGACAAGATGATAACGGATAAAATGACAATTAATCTCGATGTGTTTAGTCCGTTCATGAAAGACATCATTATGAGCAATATGAATGGCACTCTGGTTGTCACAATAAAGGGGAGTAGCAGAGGAGGTGGACACACCCAAATCCTTAAGGAGCCATCGTAGCCAAAGGAGCTCATATGTGGTATCAGCAAGAGCACGATATTCTGCTTCAGTACTGGAGCGGGCCATAAAAGTTTGTTTCTTGCTTCGCCAAGAAATCAAAGAAGAACCAAGGAGAAAACAGTAACCTGTAGTAGACCTGCGATCAGTAGGATCTCCTGCCCAATCAGCATCAGAGAATGCACGGAGTACAAGAGGAGACTGAGCTGAGTAGAAAAGGCCATGAAAGAGGGTGCCCTTCAAGTATCGAAGAATGCGCAGAACAGCAACATAGTGAGTTAATCGTGGAGCAAACAGATACTGGCTCACCTGATGAACAGCATAGGAGATGTCTGGACGAGTAACTATGAGATAAACTAGGCTGCCAACCAATCGTCTGTAAAGAGAGGGATTAGACAATGGTTTCCCCCCTGAGGGAGTCAGATGCGCATTAAGCTCAACTGGAGTGTCAACAGTCTTGCTATCAGTGAGTCCAGCTCGAGACAAGAGTTCAGAAGCATACTTAGCTTGAGTAAGATAAAATCCATCAGTAGAATGAGTGATTTCAAGACCCAAGAAGTAGCTGAGATGTCCAAGATCTTTCATCTCAAATTGCTGACTGAGAAAATCCTTGAGTTCTTGAATGCCACTGAGGTCATCACCAGTTATGATCATATCATCCACATACAGGAGAAATAAAATAGTGCCTTTGTCAATGCGACGAAGAAATAAGGCAGAATCATAATGACTGGCCATGTAACCCAAATGAGAGATGGTAGAGCTGAATTTGGCAAACCAAGCTCGTGGAGCTTGTTTAAGGCCATAAAGTGCACGTCGAAGGTAACAAACCTTGTTTGAGTCAACAGAGAGACCAGGAGGAGGTTGCATATAAACTTCTTCATGTAAATCCCCATTAAGGAATGCATTTTTGACATCCATCTGAAAAAGATCCCATTTACGGGCAGCAGCAACAGCTAAGAGGGCACGGACAAATGAGATACGAGCAACCGGAGCAAAGGTCTCTTCATAATCAATCCCATACTCCTGTGTAAAACCTTTTGCAACAAGACGAGCTTTGTAGCGCTCAATGGACCCATCAGAGCGAGTCTTAATCTTGTAGATCCACTTACAACCAACCACAGATTTCCCGGGAGGGAGTGTCACCAAATCCCAAGTATGGTTTTTAGATAATGCATCAAGTTCCTCTTTCATTGCAATCTGCCATAAAGGGTTAGTGGAAGCCTCACGATAGGTGTGAGGCTCATGTAATGTAGCAAGAGCAGTGTAACAATGATAGTCAAGTAAATGTGTAGGAATAGATCTTACTCGAGTTGAGTGACGAGGTGGAATGTCTTGTGCAAGATCTTCAGGCGGAGCAGGAGCAGGGGACCCAAGCTTAGGGTTGGGGTTGGGTAGCTCGTCTTCAACCTGTTCATCTTCCACCTGTTCATTAAAGGGTGAACTAGGAAAGGGATCAGTGATATCTGGTGGTTGGACAGAGAAGTCTACAAGAGAATCAGGAGCAACTACAGGAGGATCAGGAGCAGCTACAGAAGGAATATGTGCCTCATCTCGAAAAGGATCTAAAACAGAGGAGGAAGATAGGGAGGCACGAAAGTGAGAGAGCTTGACAAAGAGGCGATGTTCCCAAAATACAACATTGCGGGAAACACGAAGACGATGAGAGACAGGGTCATAACACCGATACCCCTTTTGAGTTTCGCCATAGCCAAGAAAACAACAAAGCCTTGACCGAGGCTCAAGTTTGTTTTGCTCATGTGGCTGAAGAAGAACGAAACAAGCAGAACCAAAGGAGCGAAGGTGGTGATAGTCTAGACATGACCCAAAAAGGCGCTTATATGGAGTTTGATTTTGGATAACCGGACTCGGAATGCGATTAATAGTATGAACAGCATGAAGAGCAACTTCGCCCCAAAAAGGAGCAGGAACTTTGGCAGAGAGAAGAAGAGCACGAACAGTGTCAAGAATATGACGAAGTTTCCGTTCGGCTCTACCATTTTGCTGAGAGGTACCTGGACAAGTTAGTTGATGAACAGTGCCATAGGAATGCAAAACAGCTTGGAAAGCATATTGAGTATATTCAAGAGCATTATCAGATCGAAAAATTTTGATGCGTTTGGAAAACTGAGTTTCAACCATTTTTGCAAAATTAGAATATACTTGCAATAATTCAGAACGATGTTTCATATTAAAAATCTAGCTATAGCGAGAGTAATCATCAACAAAGACAACAAAATATCGAGACCCACCAATACTAGAGACAGAAGAAGGGCCCCAAACATCAGAATGAATAAGGTCAAAGATATCAGTGGATATTGATTCACTAGTATTGAAAGGCAAAGCTGGTTGTTTTCCTAATTGGCATGAAACACAATCAAAATTTTTTGTAGACACTAAACCTAACAAACCTCTAGAAGCTAATTGTTGTACCCGAGAGGAAGATGCATGACCAAGTCGAGCATGCCAAAGTGCAAGGGAAGGAATTGAAGAAGCTGTAGCAGCTGCAGCAACAGAAACAGGAGCAACAAGTGGAAGACGAAGGTTGTCCACGGGAAACATACGCCCAACTCTGGGACCAGTCCCAAGCTCCTGTCCCGTCCTCGGATCCTGCACAATACACCCAGAATAATCAAAGATAATGCGATAACCCAACTCAGCTAATTGTCCAACAGAAAATAAATTATAAGAAAGGTCAGGAACATTAAAGACTCCAGGAACCGAGAGATTGGAGGTCGCAACGGAACCTATATTATGACCAGACATTGTGGAACCATTTGCTGTGCGAATATTAAGAGGGTGCGGTGCAGGTTTAAGGTCAGAAAATAAGGACGAGTGAGGTGTCATGTGATTGCAACAAGCAGAATCCATAAGCCAAGAGGTAGGAGACATACCAGATAAAACTGAGAGAGAAGAGGAATAAGATGCATTACCAACCGTACGAATGACATTGGCGATGATATTTATAAGGTCATCTCTTGAAATGGTGAAAGTGGATCCAGAAGACTGAGACTTTGCAGAGACGGGAGCCATAGGTTGGACACTCTCAGTGTTAGCAACAGTAGCAACAGAAATGGAAACAGCTGATTTGTTGCGTTGATAGCAAGTCTCAATATTATGCCCAAAACGTTTGCAAAAATTGCAAAAACGTTTGTTGGATTGTCGGCGACGATTGTTGCAAGAGGAAGAAGACTTGTCCTTATTCTTCATTTTGAAGCAAAATATGCAAAAATAGACTGCACAAATGAAATCTACGCGAAAAACTGGGTAAGGAGAACCTGGACAGAAAAAAGTCAACCCTGGAAAAGTCAACAATCAAAGTCAATGGTCAACGGTCAACGGTCAGTCAACGGTCAACGTCCAGCAGATGATGTCACAGGATGACGTGTCGATGACGTCAGCAGAACAGTGGATGCTGACGCAGCTAGGGCTGACGTGGCAGAGGGGATGATGTCAGCAGACCAGGTTCCGGCGCGTGAGAGCGCGTGGCAGCTCGTGGAGGCGTGTGGACGGCGCGTGGCGGTGCGTGCAAGGAAACTGCGGCGCATGGTGGCGCGTGATCAGCGTCGCAACAGCTTTGAGCGGCGTGTGGGGGCACGTACGGTCTCCGATGGCGGCGAGGCTTCCACGAATGTGTAGATCGGCGCAGGACGATCTCAGTGGTACCTTCAAAAAGGAAATCGGAGCAATATTCGCAGCGGTGATGCAAAGGGCAGTGGTCTGTGCAGTGTGAAACTCCTTAACAATGGCGGCTGCAGGTCCGGAACCCAAGTACGACAGCTGGATGACGTCGGAGGTTCAACGGTGAGAGGCTGCGGCGGCAGTTGTGATGGCGGAAGCGTTAGTAAAAGAAAGGAAGTCACACTAATGAAGACAAGACTGCTAAGAAAAGGTCAGAGCAGTGGCTCTGATACCATGTTAGAAATACAGAATAATTATATTGTATTTCATCAATGAAAGAATATACATCACTGCCTTTATATAGGAGGCATATGTGTGCAGTACAAGTAGAGTGTAGTACAAGTACAAGTGTGCTATACAAGTAACCTAATTGGGCCTAAAGCCCATAACATAATACACGTTAACACCTAGAACAATTAATGCAAAGCTGAAAGCAACTTCCACGTATAAAGGTTTGGGTACATAATAAAGTTTTTTCTTTCGGTAGGTCAAGAGTTCATATCTTGACTCGTATACATATTGATACTGCTATCATAGCTTCCTTGGGGCGAAGAAAACCGGATCCTTAGAGGTGAGGGAAGTTTGTACGAAGCATAGCGGGAGAGCTGAATCAACCAAAACGTGTATTTTATTTTTCAACAAATTTTCTCACATACTTTTTAATGTACTTCGATAATTTCATACGTATGATATACCAATTTTTTTTTTTTTTTTAGAAATAAAAAAGGAAATAGTTTTGAGAAAGAAAGGCATACGAAAAAAACAAAAAAAAAAGAAGAAGATGATTTACAAAACATAATATGTTCTATCAACACCCATAATGTATAAACATGATTAGTCTATTTTTTAAATCCTTTAGTTTAAGTTTTCAATAAAATCATGAAAACAAAAATATTATTAAGGTTGATCCAAAAAATATTCTTCATTCTTTTAAGAAATTAATTTCAAAAAGAGAGAGGGGAGGAGGAATCAATATTATCGATAACATTAAGGATCTTGAGGTATAGTGGTTTAAGAATGAGTTGACTATACTTCTTGTGATGCTTTACACTAAGGGTGTCCACAGGTTAGGTTTGTGCCCAACCCGCAACCAACCTGACCAAATAGGGGTGAAGAAACTTCAAATCCGCCATCAGCCGGTGAGAGAATCAAATCGGACTGGTCGAAACCATCAATAACGAAGAAACAACTAAAAATACCTTTAGATCCAGTAGATGTTTCCCTTAATCTTGTGAAATCTCGTCAAATCCGATGAAATAATTATTTCAGTTTCTATTTTAAAATAATAAAAATAATTAATTAATTAAAAAAAAAAAAAAACTTTGCTAGTATATGTATTATTAAGAAAAACAATTGGTGGGGGTGTCTCATAGTGGCTTTGTCTTTACATGTTGATGTTGGCACAAGATTTTTATTTTTATTTTTTTAATTCTAAGTTTACAAATTGATATGATGTGGGGACGAGAGAATCCTAAATGTACAATCAATTTTATTTTATTAGTAAAAGTTAATTTAATTTTAAGTTTTATATGACAATTGTGTATATATATATATAAGACAATTGTTGGGCTTTGCAGGGGAACCAACCGCAACCGACCTCGTCAAGCCTAACTGACCGACAGTAGATACTAACTCATAACGTGGTTCACCGTTGATGTCGTTTGTTAAAGACGAACTCAAAAGGCATCAATTCCCTCCTTAAAACATAAACAAATAAATAAATAACCCTCAAAAGGCATCAATGCATTTTTTTTAAGAGTTCAGTTAACGTAGGCATACATTAATAGTCTATTTTAATAAATTGTTAATGAAAAACTGAAAAAGTTATTAAAAAAGTTATTTTTTCTTTTTTCATAATAGATTTCTTAAAATTTTTTACTAACATATTTTCCATGGCATACATTAATAAAATCCTTTTTTAAATGCCAATATATACCAAACAAAGAGGTCGATTATTTTACGATTTATTTTATATATTTACAATATAAATTTTTTTCTAAAAAAATGAGTGAAAAGTTAACTAGGCCTTTTCACTCAAAAAGTAACTGACTCTATGCCCAAATTGGCCTAACCCACTCGCTAGATCGAGCTCGGTAAAAACAACATATTGAACAACTTTTACAGCTCTAATTGTTGGAGTGAATATCATGTCAATAACTAAATAAGTAAATTTGATATGTATATATATATGTGTGTGTATAAGTTTATAGAGGTTATGTAGTAAAATTTTATGTGGTTTATCTAACTTCAGAACTTATTTTTAGTTAACATGTAATTTATGCAAATGTCAAATTAAAACTAGTTTGTTGTGATAACATGCATATGAGAATACTAATATTAAAAAAAAAAAAAAAAAATCTTGGAAGGGATGTAGTTTGTTGCGACAATATGTATTTTATTGTTAGCTAGCTTGATTTTGTGGTTTACTAAACACTTTCCTATAACTCACTGTTTTTAAAAGAAGGCAAGCATTTCCCTAATGATTTCTAATTCATACGACAATTTCTGGCCTTGTAAGAATTTGATAGAGTTATTCTATAATTACAATTTTTATTGGACTCTTTTCCACAATGATTTTGTAGTAAATTATGACTAGCTGTCTGTCACTTTTACATTTACTCACCATTTTTTCTCCACTGCTCACAATTAGCCACAAATGATAATTGTAACTAATTTTGTGTAGGGACACGATTTTAGTTGACCCGATCCTGGGTGGTCAAGTCTTGGCCCAAAAAGTCCCACACAATGAATTTTTGTAGAGTGTGGCTAAAGAACTTGGTTCCAGTTGGCTTAAATGGTTTGTTGCATGGGCTCAAGAGATATAGAAGCAAAGACAAAAAGAGGTAACAGTGAAAAGAGATCCTTCTCAGATGATATGGTTTCTAACTTGATTAATGGGCATAGACTTATGCAAATCAAATCTCTACAATGTTCTCTTCTCCCTTTTTCTTTGTTTTTTCGTCCTCCTCTCTTGGGGGACTTTTACATATTATATAGACCCCCTTCTATCATCTGGGCCTTACACTTGTTGATCATCCAAACTCCTACTTGAACACTTGTCCCATCAGACACCCTTATCAGTTCTTTGTAAGTTGCAGTGACCAAGGTAGCACTGTTCAGGGGTCTTCTCTTCATTAATGCGGCCAGGAGAGTAGCTGTGGTGCATTTAATGTGGTGGTGGCAGCCTTTGCTGGGATATTTTGGGTTTCCTTTCTTTTTACATGCTTGGAGGGAGGACTACAGTAGTTGGGATGCACCTTTGACCTGGATTTCGGAACGTCCGAGGAGGAATTACTCCTCGGACGTGTTCTCTTTGCTCCAGTGGGCCTGAGTAAGGATTTTGGGCCACGACGTCTCCTTGGACAGACTGGTCCTCGGACGGGCCCAGGGCCCAGCCAACCTATTATTCTGGGCTGGTCCCCACAATAGCCCCTCAAAACTCCGGTTTTTGATCTCATTCTGAGGAGAAAAGCGGGGTTTTGATATTTACAAAGGATGGAACTAATGAGATCTTGGTTCGTGCGTGCGGGCAGTTACTTTTAACGCGCTACAATTTACGAGGCGTGGCCATTTACTCCAGGTAGCTTTATGTCCCCTCCATCCAACAGCAAGGCGTGGATCTGACGACCAACATTTTTCCTCGAATTCTTGAGCGGGAGTGGTTCTCTCTCTCTCTCTCTCTCTTGCTATATAAAGCGCTAGAGGCTCATCGTTTCTTTTTTTTTTTTTACCTGCATATCAGAAGTCTAGAGAACTCCAGCGCCCAGAAATCTACGAGCACTTCCGTTCTTCAAATTTCCATAATCGTTTCCGTGAAGCGTCCTTCCTAGAAGAGATTTTTAAGCATCTCACCGGTCGTTTGTGAAGATACCCGTAAGTTCCGTTCGTTTCGTCGCTTCGAATTTCTCCTCGGATTTCACTTTTCTCCTCGGTTTTTATTTCCATCCCTCCAGTTCAGCTTAGATGGGTAGATTCAAAGACCTAGTAGACACTCCGGTGGCCATGGAGGCCTTTAGGGCAAAATACCACATCCCGCAGGGGGTGGTTCTACGGTACTGTCCCTCAGAAGGAGTACTGTTAGATAGAGACGTGGGTGAAGTGGTCATTCCTATGATTGCCTTTATACAAGGAGGAATGACACTTCCCATGCGTAGGATTACCCGGGACTACTTGTTTCACCATAGGTTGACACCACACCAATGCGCTCCAAACATGTTCAGGGTATTAGGCTGCATAGATGTCTTGAACGAGCGAATGGGTCTGGGCCTAACCTGGCACGATGTGGTTTACATGTATGAGTGCCACTACGTCGAGAAGGGAGGGTATTACCTTAAATCCCGATCCGAGGTGGTTAGGCTAATCTCCTGTCTCCCCATATCCAATAAGACTATGAAGGATGACTTCCTCATTGCCTCAGGAGAATGGAGAGATGGTTTTCATTGTCCAACTCGGGCAGGAATTCCAGGTGTGGCACCTTTAGGGCCAATCCTTTAGGGAGGGGGCTTAGCTCTTCAGATTTACTCTCTTTTTTGCTTAAGTCATAAATTTTATAGTTTGACTCTAATCTCCTTCTCGGCTGTATTGCAGATAGAGCTCTGGTTGCTCCCAAGCTGAGCCACGTGAACGTTCCGGCCTTGAACTTATGTTCTGTTTAAAACTTGTATAGATGTCATAAGTAATAATTTCCCCTAAGTCTGTGGTCCGAAGAACCATGCAGGACTTAGGTTCTGTTTAAAACTTGTATAGATGTCATAAGTAATAATTTCCCCTAAGTCTGTGGTCCGAGGAGCCATGCAAGACTTAGGTTCTGTTTAAAACTTGGATAGATGCCTCAAGTTATTAATTTCCCCTAAGTCTGTGGTCCGAGGAGCCATGCAGGACTTAGGTTCTGCTTAAAACTTGGATAGATGCCTCAAGTTATTAATTTCCCCTAAGTCTGTGGTCCGAGGAGCCATGCAGGACTTAGATTCTGTTTAAAACTTGGATAGATGGAAATGGATCAGTGGGTACACGATGATCATGGAATAAAACACAGGCGGAGCCGTTTTCATTAATAATAATACCTTCTTAGGTTATTTACATTCCACGGGCGAGATACAGTTTTTTCATCCAAGTCTTCTAGATAATAAGCACCTATTCCGGCCACAGATGTGATGCTATACGGTCCTTCCCAATTGGGCCCCAGCTTGCCACAAGAGGGGTTTTTGGCGCTGCCGAGAATCTTTCTCATCACTAGATCTCCTGGACCTAAAGGTCGCAGTTTTACATTAGCATCATATCCTTGTCTTAGCTTCTGATGATAATAGACCATATGGATCATTGCTTTTTCCCTTCTTTCCTCGGCTAAGTCTAGACTTCTCCCCAATAACTCGTCATTGCTGTTTGGGGTAAAGGCATTAGACTTCAGTGTGGGGAAGCTGTTCTCGATTGGGAGCATGGCCTTAGCTCCATAAGTCATTGAAAAGGGGGTTTCACCCGTTGACCGTCGCGGCGTCGTCCGATAGGTCCATAAGACGTGTGGGAGCTCTTCCACCCATCTCCCCTTTGCCTCATCCAACCTCTTTTTCAGTCCACTCACTATGACCTTGTTCACGGCCTCGGCTTGTCCATTTCCTTGGGGGTAGGCGGGAGTGGAATATCGGTTAGTGATCCCAAACTCGCAGCAATACTCCCTGAAGTTCTTGCTATCAAATTGAAGACCGTTGTCTGAGATGAGTGTGTGTGGAGTTCCGAAGCGGGTAATGATGTTTTTCCAAATGAATTTCTGGGCATCCATGTCCCTGATGTTGGCCAAAGGTTCAGCTTCCACCCATTTAGTGAAGTAATCAGTTCCAACTATTATGTATCGCTTATTCCCTGTAGCTTTGGGGAAATGACCGACAATATCAAGACCCCACTAAGTAAACGGCCAGGGGTTGAAGAGGGGGTTAAGGACTCCTCCGGGTTGGTGGATATTTGGGGCGAATCTCTGGCACTGATCACACTTCTTTGCATATTCTTGAGCCTCTCTTTGCATGTTCGGCCACCAGTATCCTTGGGTGAGCGCCCTGTGCGCCAGCGACCTCCCTCCGGTGTGACTTCCACAAATCCCCTCATATAATTCTTCAAGCAAGGACTCAGATTCTTCTTGGTGTATACATAGTAGGTACGGCCCAGAATAGGAGCGTCAATATAGTTTGTGGTCCTTGGATAACCAGAACCGAGGAGCATTCCTCCGTATCTTCTCGGCCTCCAGTTTTCCCTCTGGTAGTGTGTCGTCTTTGAGGAAGTTCTTTATAGGATCCATCCAGCTGGAACTCTTTCTAACCTGATGGATCTGAGCTGGGTCTCTTCTAATGGAACTCGCTTGGACTAGATCCTCAACAAGGATTATTTGTGGTAGATTATGCGTCGAGGACGTGGCAAGAGTGGCCAGCGAATCTGCATGGGTGTTCGCACTTCTTGAAACATGTGTCAGATTGAAGGATTCAAAACCCGATTGCAAGCGTTTGACTCGTCCGAGATACTCTTGCATTCTAGCATCTCTAGCTTCTAACTCACCCATCACTTGGCCAACCACCAATTTGGAGTCCAAGAATGCTTCCATTACCCTTCCGTCCAATTTTTGAACCATCGTCATCCCTTAAAGTAAGGCTTCGTACTCGGCCTCGTTGTTCGTAACTGAGAACCCGAGTCTCAGTGATTTCTCAATGGCAATACCGTTGGGCGATATTAAAACTAGCCCAACTCCAGATCCTCTTTGGTTGGCCGCGCCATCCACGTTGACCCTCCAGCACAAGGTCTCCCCTGCTGAAATTGTGCCAACCGATTTTCCATCCATGTCTTTCTTCTCGGTTATTGTTTCTACAGAGGGTTCAGCGAATTCCGCGACTAAGTCCGCGAGGACTTGACCCTTAACAGAGGATCTAGGCATATATTTAATATCAAAGGCTCCCAAAAGTGCACTCCACATGGTGATCCTTCCTGTGTAGTCGGCGCTTCAAAGCACCGCTCGAAGGGGAAGTTGGGTTAGAACGATGACCGTATGTGCCTGAAAGTAGTTAGGGAGCTATCGTATGGCGTGCACTATCGCTAGAATTGCTTTTTCCAATGGTAAGTATCGCACTTCGGCCTCATGTAATGATTTACTTACATAGTAAACTGGTCGCTGTACCCCATTGTCATCCTGTATCCCGTATTAGTACCAGGCTTACAGCATGGGAAGCTACGGCTATGTAGGCAAATAGTACCTCGTCTGCCTCAGGGCTAGACATGATGGGTGATCACGACAAGTATTCCTTAAGTTGCTGGAAGGCCCAGACACAATCTTCTGACCACTCAAACCCTTTCCACTTATTTATCAAGAGGTAGAAAGGTCGACATCGGTCTGCAGATCGGGATATGAACCGGTTTAATGCTGCGATCATGCTAGTGAGTTTCTGCACTTCTTTCGGATTCCGAGGAGCCTGTAGGCTATTAATCGCTTTGATTTGATCTGGGCTCACCTCTATCCCTCTGTGGGTGACCATATAGCCCAGGAATTTCCCAGACCCAACCCCGAATGAGCACTTGGAAGCATTGAGCCACAACTTGTGCTCCCTTAAGATGCCAAAAATGATCTCTAGGTCTTTCACGTGCTCGGACACCATCTTACTTTTTACCACCATATCATCTATGTAGACTTCAATAACTTTGCCTAGTTGCGGTTCAAACATTCTGGTCATCATCCTTTGGTACGTTGACCCTGCGTTTTTTAGTCCGAAGGGCATCACCTTATAGTGGTAGTTTCCGATGGGTGTCATGAACGCCGTTTTCTCCTGATCCTCTAATGCCAGAGGTATCTGATGATAGCCTTGAAAGGCATCCAAGAAGCTCATTCGAGGGTGGCCCACAGTCGCGTCTACCAGTCGGTCTATTCGAGGTAAGGGGAACGGGTCTTTCGGGCATGCCTTGTTCAAGTCTGTGAAGTCTACGCAGACTCGCCACTTCCTCGTTTTCTTTCTTACCACCACCGTATTTGCCAGCCATTCGGGGTAAAAGACCTCTTTAATAGCCCCTGCCCTTTTCAGTTTTGCCACTTTGTCTCTAACGGCACTGGCATGTTCCTTTGAGGGACGTCGGGGTGGTTACTTCTTTGGAATGGAAGATGGGTTAACATTCAAGTGGTGACAAATGAGGCTAGGATTAACCCCCGGGGCATCGTAAGCATCCCATGCAAATACATCGACATTTCTTCTCAGAAATCCGACCAGTTCTTCTTTTTCTTGAGAAGGCAACTCGGAGCTGACCTGGAAAAATCTCTCCAAGTCATTGTCAACGACAAACTTCTCTAAACTTTCACACCTTATCTCCTCAGCTGGCTCATTGGCTTGCCCCGCCGAGGTGGCTAGTTGCTATAAGTTCTCAGAGACCGAGGACTTGGCATGGGACCGACGTGAGATGGTGGCCACCATACATTGCCTGGCCATGGCCTAATCTCCACGAATCTCTTCTACTTGGCCTCTTGACGGGTATTTTACTTTTTGGTGGAGTGTGGAGGATACAACTTCTAGAGCATGGATCCATGGCCTGGCTACTATCGCTGTATAGGGCGAGTAGGCATCGACCACGATAAAGTTCACCTCCACCACCTCTGACCCAGTCTGTACGGGTAGTCTGATCTGCCCTTTTGGCGAAACAGTCTTCCCTTCGAAGCTGATAAGGGGAGAGTCATAAGTCGTCAAATCCTCTGGCCTCAAGTTCAGCCCCTTATATAGATCGGGGTACATTACCTCCACTGCGCTACCCGGGTCTACCAGCACCCTTTTCACATCGAAACCTCCGATTCTCAGCGTAACCACTAAGGCATCGTCGTGAGGTTGGATAGTTCCCCATTTATCCTCATCCGAGAATCCTAATATTAATGAGCTTCCCTTTTTAGGCCTTTTAAATTCTCTTCCCCCGTCCTCGGCAGAGAGCCGAGCCACAGACAGCACCCTGGAAGGAAATGACCCGGTTCTTCCTGGAGCGGCGAGGATGACATGGATCGTGCCTGTGGGGGGGTCTTAAGGATACATCTTTTCAAGGCTCTTGCATTGCCTAGCCCAGATGACCGCTCGAGGGGTGTAAAAGGTGACGTAACTTTCCTTCTCGGACCAACTGATCTAGGTGATTCCATAGATTCCTGCAATCCTCAGTATTATGTCCATGGTTCTGATGATAGTGGCAATACAGGTTCTGGTTACGTTTTGAAGGGTCTCCCACCATCTTTCCCGGCCATCTGAAGAAGGGTTCGTTCCTCACTTTCTCTAGCACTTGTTGCACTGGCTCTCTAAACACGGCATTCACCGTTTGCACGTTACTTTGTCTAACCTGCCTCGAAAAATCTCTCATCGGCTGGTTGTGGTTATATCGTTCCGACCTGAAATCATTCGCTTTGGGGGGAATGATCTTCTCCTTTCCCTTTCCCTGCAGCTGATCTTCTTTCACCCTTTTATACTTGTCAATCCTATCCATCAACTGATGAACGTTGGCAACTGGCTTACCAGTGAGAGATTTCCTTAAGCCATGCTCGGTGGGAAGACCGCTTTTGAATGTGCTGATAGCGACATCATCATGGTTCTCATCCAAATCGTTATACATCTCCCAATATCTATCCGAATACGCCTTCAGGGTCTCTCCCTCGTGCATGGATAAGGACAACAACGAACTTAGGAGTCGAGGGACTCTGCTGTTTGTAATAAAGCGAGAGCAGAAAGCCTGAGTGAGCTGCTTATATGAGCTTATGTAGTTCTTCTTTAGGCTGTTGAACCATCTCATCGCCATTGGTCCCAAGTTGGATGGGAAGACTTTGCACATTAGAGCTTCATTTTGCGAGTAAATAGCCATTTTTTGGTTAAACTGACTCACGTGCTCCACCGGGTCTGCCCAGCCGTTGTAGATGGTGAATGTTGGTTGATTAAAGCGTCGAGGCAACTTAGCCCCTTCAATTATGTACATAAAGGGTGACCTTGAAATCTGGTCTAATGCCCTATTCATAGTGTCGTTTCCTAAGGTTTCACTTGGGGGCGTTCTCGACCTCCGTCGATAACTCATGCCTTCCTCGTTAGAGGACGCACCTGAGCTGGAGGGAGATCGCTTTCGCTGTGCACGTCGCAACTTTCTCTTCAGGTCATCTATCTCTCGCTGCATGGCCTGATGACTATTTCGCTTCTGGGATACGTGACTATCTATCTGGGTATGACTTTGGCTCGTCTGGGTAGTATGTACGCTTCCCTCACAATTCCTTCTGCCGCCTAGGTTGGCAGGACTATTTTGCCACTGGGACTCAATGGGTTCTGTCTGTTGAGGGTTAGCCTGGTGAGGATTCTCCTGGTGTGGACCTAGTTCTGCCATGCTCAACCGTTGTGCTTACTGATACTTTAGTTCTTCCCACAGACAACGCCAATTGTAGGGACACGATTTTAGTTGACCTGATCCTGGGTGGTCAAGTCTTGGCCCAAAAAGTCCCACACAATGAATTTTTGTAGAGTGTGGGCTAAAGAACTTGATTCCAGTTGGCTTAAACGGTTTGTTGCATGGGCTCAAGAGACATAGAAGCAAGGACAAAAAGAGGTAACAGTGAAAAGAGATCCTTCTTAGATGATATGGTCTCTAACTTGATTAATGGTCCCTTACACTTGTTGATCATCCAAACCCCTACTTGAGCACCTGTCTCATCAGACACCCTTATCAGTTCTTTGTGAGTTACAATGACCAAGGTAGCACTGTTCAGGGGTCTTCTCTTCATTAAAGCGGCCAGGAGAGTAGTTGTGGTGCATTTAATGTGATGGTGGCAGCCTTTGCTGGGATATTTTGGGTTTCCTTTCTTTTTACGTGCTTGGAGGGAGGACTACAGTAGTTGGGACGCACCTTTGACCTGGATTTCGGAACGTCCGAGGAGGAATTACTCCTCGGACGTGTTCTCTTTGCTCCAGTGGGCCTGAGTAAGGATTCTGGGCCACGACGTCTCCTTAAACAGACTGGTCCTCGGACGGGCCCAGGGCCCAGCCAACCTATTATTCTGGGTCGATCCCTACATTTTGTAACTTAACTTTGTCCTTTAAAAAATATCAATAATATATATATATATATATATATATATATATATATATCATGTGATTATATCTATTAAACCTTTTTTTTTTTTTTTTTAAATCTAATAGAATGGTTAATTTATTGCAAA
This sequence comes from Quercus robur, assembly GCF_932294415.1. Lineage (NCBI taxonomy): Eukaryota > Viridiplantae > Streptophyta > Magnoliopsida > Fagales > Fagaceae > Quercus > Quercus robur. The sequence continues at coordinate 3,880,251 of NC_065537.1, forward strand.
CCTTATATTTGGAGGTTAATTTTTTTAAAATGAATTAAAGTCACGTCCAAGTTAACTTAGTTAAATGCTTATATATTTAATTATTGATGGTTCTTCCTGAAGAAATCCAGATTCCAGAGTCAGCAAGTAGTGAGGAGCTTAATTCATGATCACGATGGACGTTGGTAGTAGGTTCTCCAGACCTAATTACTCGGGCAATCAGTGTTTTAGATGCATTATAGACTTATGAGCAGTTGTAGATGATCTTCAATTAGCTTTCTCGCCCATTTGTTAGTTGAACTTATGCTAAAATTGTTATACACTTTTTGACTATACCAGTCTATTAGGATCCTCTCCGTTTAAAATGGATCTATTTCATGGTTCAAATTAACTATTATAAATAAGATGGTGTATCCAGTGTCACATCATTTAAAATTTTAAATGACGTAACATTCGGTACGGTTTTTAACCATTAAAAAAAAAGAAAAAAAGACTATTTCCATTTCAAGTGAAATGGAAAAGCAATCTTGTCTACTCATGATTTTGCTTCTATTGTTATATTATCTAGAGCTACTTCATTCCTACCATGAAGGAAATCAAACAACTGATTTCCTAGCAAAACTTGGTTACTCATAAGGCTTGTCTTTTGTTGTTCATAGCACTCCTCCAATACACAGTTAAGAACTTTTTAAGATTTTGATATTTCAGAGTTTGTATTCGACCTGTTATGTAATATTTGCAACTACAACAAGTCTTTTGTTTAGTTTTTGGTTAAAATTTGATTCACTCCCTTGAGTTTTACTTTAATTCTCAAATTGTTTTCAAAATTTTAGTTTTTATCAATTTAGCCTCACTCAATCAAAATGAAGTCAATCTGGTTCTTCTGTGGAAATCTTGTTGTTCGATGAATATTATTTCTATTAAAAAAAAAAGTTGAAACAATTGTATTTGCTAAATGATTTGGATAGAAGAACCATACTTGCTTAATTTAACAAAGTGAAGGACTAAATTAACAAAAATCAAACATTAAGGATTAATTTGACAATTGACGTGAAAGTTAAGGGACTAAAGAATAATTCTATAATAATTCTAAGACGAAATAATTCAAGATATAAAGGTTCAACCACTAGTACTCATCATCATACACAACACCTACATATGTAGGAACAAAGAACTGTAGGTAGTAAAGAAACATATATAATTTGACTTATGCACCTACATATGTAGGAACAAAGAAATGTAGGTAGTAAAGGGACATAATTTGACTTATGCAATCGTGAGTTCCAATCAGCTCAATTATTAAAATCTTAACATTAAAAGAAAAAAAGAAAAGAAAAGGAAAAAAAGAATAGCATTTACTTGAATATTTATAGAACAATAAGATTTGATTTGTTACATCCCTCGTATGTAGGGTTTCAAATGTAATTTTTCCTTTTTATAATTGTGAATAATTTGCTGGTTATTTTACCAATTTAGATCAGTAGTAGAATTCAAAATGCAATTAAGTTATCCACAAGTATGTAGAGCCATAGAGAACGAGAGTTGGGCAAGGACACATCCCCTCTATTCATTCATATTTTGTGAGTGAATATTAAGAGTAATGAACTCTCACTTCCAATTAATGGATAAACTCTAGCACACTTTTTAGACCATCAATTTGTTGGGGGGATAAACATCTTGGGAAGCTTTCTTGAGTGATTAATATAACATATAGAGATACACTTTAACCCAAAAAGCCTAAGTCCAATGGGTATGTGCTCAATTATGTAATATTAACTACTCATTCTTCTCATCTTTATTCAATGTGGGACTTCACTCACATGTATAACCTAACACAATTGATATTGATACCCCAGAAAAGATGAAATTTGTAGAAAAGATATTAAAAAAAAAAAAAACAAAATTTTGTCCTAATCTCATAATCTGTTTGTTTTTGCTGCACGACTTTTGTTTCACTGTTAACATGGACATACCTGCTACCAAATCATACAATGCTTCATATACTTCATGCCAAAAAAGACTATATTTCCAGGTGTAATATCTAGCTTCTGCCAATGTCAAATAACATTTTTTGGTGTTTTTAACAAAGACATCAATGGTTTGAATCACTCTCTCCCACTTAAAATGTGTGTTGTGTGTGCGTATAAAACATGTGATTTTTCATGTCTTTGCTCAGTCCTCAATGGTATGTGCATGTGAGAATACCATAAACTAGACATGCTCTATCACTGCATTTCATCAAATACTAATTGTATGTGAAGTTATCTGCATTGTAGTTTCACTAAATTTTTTGTATGAAATAGAACAAGGGATTAACAATTGCGAAAAAGATAAGAGTTAATATCTTTGAACTTATGAATCTGGCAGCCTAAATGGATGTTAGACTAATAAATTGGAAGAAGATTGGAGAGAATTGAAAGATAGGTAGTCTAGACTATTCATTTTAAGTCATGGCAGAACAAACACTGTTGGCAGCCATAAGTGGGGAATCAATAGTGACACCATAGTAAAGAAAATGCCTCAAGTAAAGCTGGAGGTTATTGCTACCATAACTTTCATAATTAAATTGACAAGAAAAATAAATGAAGGCTTTCTGCATTAGCATGACTAGAATGAAGTTTGTCCTGAAGGGTAAACTAACTATGAAGCACGGGTGCATTTCCGAATTCGGTGCGGGTATAGGGGCGGGACTCGGCAATTTTTGAAAAAGTAGAGTGCAGGTGCGGCGATTAAAAAATTATTAAAAATATTTTTATTTATATTTTCTATATATTTTTACTATTAAAATATTCTTAAAAAACACATCACTATGGCCTTGGTTCACAAAACAAAGAAAGAAGAAGGCAAGAAATACAAAACAAAAAGCAAAACACAAAAGAAGCAACAAATATTCAGAATAAAATTGAGGAAGGACAGATTTAGAATGTTTGGGCCTCATTCAAAGCCGATTTCAGCCTTTTTCAGTCGTTTCGATCGCCGGTCGATATAATTTGATTCGGTTGATACGACTCGATTTTGGTCGAATCAGCCCGGTTCGGCGCAAATCAGCCTGAATTGGAGCGAATTGAAGTTGAGTCGGCGTGAATCCCAAAAAAAAAAATCAGACACGGCACCGACACGTGGGCAACGGTGTCGGTTGCCGCACCCCACATTGGGCCGCGTCGAACTCTGGTGTAGCACCCTCCTAGCCACGTCGGTGCTTTCTAGTAAACTAATGCAATCCAAAATTTTATCATCTTGCATTGAAAGAAAAATGGTTGCATAATAGGGACAAAATCAACTGTTTAATGAATCTCCATCCACTAAATAAATAAGAGGGATCCTTCATGATTAGTGGAGTTAAGCCATCAGATGGTAAATTTTGTACTTGTCATCACAAAAATATTGCATCACATGTTAACTAAATCAGCAACCCATTTGAATTTTGAAGGCCCTTGTGCTCTGGCAAGGCTCAGATCTGACATTACAATTGCCATCATCATCATCGTCAAAGGCTGAGCTCTGATCAGTACAATTGTCATCGTCATCGAACTGTGGTCTTGTGTTCAGGCCTAGTAAATAAATAAGAGGGATAGTTCATGATTAGTGGAGTTAAGCCATCAGCAACCCATTTGAATTTTGAAGGCCCTTGTGCTCTGGCAAGGCTGAGCTCCAATCATTACAATTGTCATCATTGTCATCATCATCATCGAAGGCTAAGCTCTGATCAGTACAATTGTCATCTTCATCAAACCGTGGTCTTGTGTTCAGGCCAACTAAATAGATAAGAGGGATACTTCATGATTAGTGGAGTTAAGCCATCAGATGGTAAATTGTATACTTGTCATTACAATAAAATATTGCACCACATATTAATTAAATCAGCAACTCATTTGAAGTTATGCTCTAGCAAGGCTAAGCTCTGATCATTACAATTGTCATCAAACCGTGGTCATGTGTTCAGGCTTGTGAGTATACTCATAATCCGTATGCACAAAAGCTCTCTCAACTTCAGGCAGTTGCTCCAGCTTCACTTGCAATGTCTCACCAATATCATGCGCTTTGCTTAGAACCATGTATTGTGGCAAAACTATGTCAACCTCCACAAAATATTGATCAGAACCAAATGTGTATGCTCTTACTGTGTCAATGTGCTTGATATCTTTATGGTGGTTCCATATCAGATATGTTAGCTTTGCCAAAAATTCAGGTGGTGCTGTCCTTCCAATTAGTGCAGATAAATTCTCAAAGAACGTCTTCTTCCATGTATTCATTGTATATAATAATATCTGCATCACAGGTTCAAGAAATCATTGTAATAAGATAACAGTAAGGTTCAATTCCAAGGAGCCAAGAAAAATTCCATCCTCATGCCACTTATAGATCCATGTCAAGGCACAGCGTAGAAGTGGAATATCACTTGAGAGAGAGTGGAAATACCATTTTTTTTTAATACAAAACACAGTAAGTGGTAATTGTGATGGTTTTGAGAAAGAAAAGATATTGGAAACCAGTAGAGTGGCTGAACCCAATTATCTACAGTACAGTAAAAAGGGGAGAAATATAAAAAGAAAAGAAAGTCAGTTGCATTTGAACTCACTATAATAGCTCCAGTAGGATCAATCCACCAATAATATCGAATAGCCAGGACAGCTGCTGCCAAACTAATTAAATTAGTTTTAACGCTGGAAGAATGATGTTCTGCATAGGCTCTAACAATTTTATTTTCAAATCTTCGACAATAGAATGCGAGCATAAACTGCACCATAATTACAAAGGTCATTACTCCAATCATCCATTTCTCCTTCTGAGGATCCTTTTCAGGCTCGGACTGTAATCAACACATGAAATGAAGATTATATTAATCACTGATATTGTAAACGACTACAATATAGAACTTTAGAACAATCATGCTCAAGTGTATCCACTAACTCAGACTGTGATCTAACTAGGACCTCATACATTTGGGTAGTAACTCTAAACCTATGCCAACCTTTTTGTAAAGTACCAATGACTAAGGAAACATCGGAGCTCTGAGTTCTGACAAGACATCAAGAAGGGTGCTTTAAAACCTTCTCAAATCAACTTAGGTTATGATGTATCCTAGTCCTTTGCTCACCACCATCTATATCCTTAACTTAGGTTGAAGCTAATATGATCCAAGTTGCATACCTTTGTAATGAATTGTTTAGCTGCCAGAAGCAGTAATTGTAATCCAAAAGAACCAAAAACAATCATTCCCTGCGAGTTCAATATAAATTAGTAAAATACTTGATGCATTCTAGCAAGTGTTGTAAAAAAAGTGTTCAAACAGAGTCTGGGCATATATGATGCGATTATTAGCTTGCCTTGGGTCCACATCCCCATAAGTATTTTATTCCAAAGTGTCTAAGCCCAAAACCAATGCGACATATTCCCAAGTGTAGATTGTTTGACCACTTTTCCATTTAATCACAAAAACAAAACAACAATTTTATTCCAAAATGTCAATTCCTAGGTTGATATGCAGAAGCAAAAAGCCAATGGTCCCCTGCATTTTCTCAATTAACAAGATCCGCCAAAAACCATTATTTAATTTTTATTTTTGCAAACTCAAAAGACTCTAAGCTCAATATTTCGATACAAATGAGAGACTAAAGCATAACCTGATGAATTAGGCATGCATTTATATTAATTTCAACCTTCTTGTAATAGAATAAAAGTAAAACTGTACCCTAACACCATTAAGTGTTTCTTTATTGCTTTTCCTCTAGCATTTGTGGAATAAGATACAGTTGAGGCAACAGTAATGGTGGAAATATTTATTTCACTCATTGATCGCATTAAGGATTGCCGAAATGACAAAAAGGAAAGCATGCAGCCTACAGAAAAGAGAACACTACTTTCTACTATGGCAGTAAAACTTATTAAACTGATTGAAGGAAGGGAGAGTCTTAAATTCAAATATACATTAAGGTATTTCCAAATGCACCCTCACAATTGTTGGATTGAATGACTTACCACTGGCTGCATCCGTTTCTTTCCAATGGGATACTTATGCGGGCTTGGGTTTTGCATAGCATGAGACGTAAGCCACAATATAAATCCCCACAAGAGATCGAAGAATGGATCCAAGATTGAGGCAATAATTGACAATGATTTGCTCTCAATAGAAGCAAAAACCTTTAATGCAAAGAGCACGATGTCAGCTATGTTTGTTACAAGGATAGCCATCCTCTCACGCTGCTTCATCTCATCCTGATAAAGTTTAAATAGATTAACAAAAAAAAAAAAAAAATTCAGTTTCTGTTTTCCGGGAAACGAGACAGATTTTACTTGAAAATAGATTTTTTTTTTCTCTTTTTTAGCCTGAAGAGGGAAAAATTGGAGGTGACGGATCCATTTAGATGGACTTGATAGTGCAAGACAAATGGGCTAAAGTAAATGGATCCGATATGAATGCACCTAGGGTGGACAGATCAAAAGGTCACGTGGCACTCAATTGGTCATTATGTGGTCTCCAAGAAACTCTAAATGGAAACGACTTGCGTCTCAAGATTAGCCCTAGTCCATAGAGTCCCAATATGAATAGAATTCTAACATGAAGAGGATTTTGGACTCCATAAGGAAAAGACTTGTGACGCAAGGAAAGAAGTTTGATTCTACACTACTACACTACTATAAAAACTCGAAGACCCTCAGAAAAAATGTACGCATAATTCACCCCAGCTTTGGCACTCTAGAGTTGTGAAAAGTTCTAACTTGACCTTTGGAGGATATTTGGCCAGTACCACACCAGTGCTCTCTATTAGGTCTTCTCTTTTTGTTGTGCAGGTATTGTTTTGAGCGTGCAAAGGCTGTGTGACTCACTTGTGATTTTTCGGCATCATTAGTTGGCATCGTCTGTGGGAACGTTTGCGATTTTGTAAGCCATATTATCGCCTCCCAGACAAAGAGTTGCATGGTACTTACTCACTCGATGGCGACCACCACCAACAATCAAGGCGACGAACCACGACCCACTGCCTTAGAGAGGCAAGTCCAAACCCTTACAGCAATGGTGGAGTGCCTTACCAAATAGAATCATGATCGGGAGGAACAGTTGCACCAGAAAAATGCAGTGATGGACACCCAAACGGAAGACCAAGAAGGCACCAGTGCTGAGAGAAGGAACCAAGAAGGCTCGGAAGGGAGTAATACGTTGAGCAGGCCAGAGCGACTAGACACAAGCCGGCCATCTGTCACCGATATGGTTCCGCCTCACATTGTCACTGAGATGTAGATGATGAAGGAGTAGATGGACTTTATGATGAATGCCCTCAAGAGACGGGTGTCTAGCGACCTCAATGACTTAGTCCATCGAACAGATTCGCCATTCACTGCCTCTATCACCTCATACCCCCTTCCACCAAAGTTTTGTATGTTGCAGGTGGGAAATTACGACGGATCCAAGGATCCCTTGGATCACCTGAAGTCTTTTAAGACCCTAATGCACCTACAAGGGGTACTAGATGAGATCATGTACAGAGCCTTCTCCACCATGCTGAAGGGATCCGCAAGGATCTGGTTCAGCAGGCTAACGCCAAACCCCATTTGTACCTTCAAGGAGTTAAGCGCCCAGTTCGCCTCACACTTCATCGGGGGACACAGGTACAAGAAGTCTATTGCATGCCTGATGAACATTAAGCAGCAGAAAAATGAGACGCTGAGGTACTACATCACCCGCTTTAACAAAGAGGCTCTCTCAATCGATGAAGTTAATGATAAGATACTCGTGGCCACGTTCATGAATGGACTACGAAAGGGTAAGTTCCTATTTTCATTATACAAGAACGACTCAAAAACAATGTTGGATGTGCTGTACAGGGCAACCAAGTACATGAACACAGAAGATGCATTGTTGGCTCGAGAAGAGAAGCCTAAGAAGAGAGAAAGACATGAAGACATATAGTAGGACAGGAGACCAAAGATGACAAGGACAGGAGAACGACGGGAGGACAGGTGCCCAAAACCCCCCCACAGGGAAATTCACGAGTTTCACCCCACTAACTACCCCGATGACCAAGTTTTGATGCAAATTAAGGACAAAGGAGCCCTGACCTTTCCAGGCAAGATGAAGGGAGACCCTAATAAGAGGTCTAGAGACAAGTATTGTTGATTCCACCGTGACCACAGCCATGACACGGTCGACTGTTACGACCTGAAACAACAGATAGAAGCCCTTATTCGACAAGGAAAGCTGCAGAGGTTCTTCAGCAAGGACAGGACGGACCCACCCTAAGAGCAGGCTCCCCGACGGGAGAATGAGCGTCCCAGGCCACTTATAGGGGATATAAGAATGATTGTATGGGACATAACGGCTATTGGGTCGTCCAAAAAGGCTAGGAAAACTTACCTCAGGATGGTTTAGAACGTCCAGCTAACAGGTTCCGTACCAAAGATAGCACAGATAGACAACCCCATCATTGGATTCTCGGAAGAAGATACTCAACGTCTTCACCACCCACATGATGATGCACTCGTCGTCAGCATACGAGTGGAAGATTACAATATGCACCGGGTTCTATTCGACAATGGCAGCTCGGCTGACATCCTTTACTATCCAACATTCCAATAGATGAGGATTGATAGAGAGCGATTGATTCTGACAAATGCTCCGCTTGTTGGATTCGGAGGAATACGGGTGTTCCCTTTTGGGTCAGTCACATTATCAGTGACGGTGGGCAACTATCTCCAGCAGATCACCAAGGACGTAACCTTCCTTGTGGTCGACTGCTCATTTGCTTACAACGCCATCATAGGACGACCTACACTCAATTCATGGAAGGCTATAACATCAACCTACCACTTAATGATCAAGTTCCCTATAGATTATGGAGTAGGGGAACTGCGCGGAAGTCAAGTAGCTGCGTGTGAATGCTATTTAGCTATGATAGAGATGGACGACCACCTCTAGGCCATGAACATAGAAGAGCAACGAACAATAGCAGAATCGGCGCAAGAACTAGAAGAAGTGACCCTTGATGACTCGAGGCTTGAGTGGACGACTAGAATGGGTACGTTGGCTAGTCAACCAGTACATCAAGCGCTCACGACATTTCTAAGAAAAAATCAGGACGTATTCGCTTGGAATCATGAGGACATGCCAGGGATTGACCCCTCAATCACAGTTCACAGGTTGAATATGTCGCCCTTATTCTTTCCCATTCGACAGAAAAAGTGAGTGTTCACTCAAGAACGAGACAAAGCCATAGCTGAGGAGGTTTGGCAGTTACTAGAAGTAGATTTCATTCGAGAAGTGTACTACCCTGACTGGTTGGCAAACGTGGTTATAGTCAAAAAATCCAATGGAAAGTGGAGGATGTACGTAGATTTCATGGACCTCAATAGAGCCTGCCCTAAGGATAGTTATCCGCTACCACAGATAGACATCTTGGTAGACTCAACCGCGAGACACCATCTTCTCAGCTTTATGGATACGTTTTCAGGCTACAACCAAATCAAAATGGAGGAGGCTAATCAAGAGAATACTTCTTTTGTTACCAGCTAGGAACTCTTCTGCTATAAAGTGATACCATTCAGACTAAAAAACACAGGGGCAATGTACCAAAGATTAATGCTGGTGAAAAGCTTACAAGAAGGCGATCACTTGAGCAATCTCCAAGAGACCTTTGACACCCTCCAGGCATACAACATGAAATTAAATTCGAATAAGTGTGTGTTCGGGGTTACAGCGGGAAAGTTCCTAGGATTCATGATATCCCAAAGGGGTATCGAGGTCAATCCAGAGAAAATACGGGCTATAGTGGAGCTAGCCCCACCGAAGACAGCGAAGGAGGTGCAAAGCCTAAATGGCAAAATAGCAGTATTAAACAGGTTCGTCTCAAGGGCGACAGATAAATGCCTACCGTTGTTCTACAAATTGAAGAGATCGTTTGAGTGGATGGACGAGTGCCAGCAAGCATTTGAAAATCTAAAGTTGTATCTTTTGTCTCCTCCATTACTCAGCCCATCCAAGCCAGGAGAAAAGCTCTATCTGTACTTGGCCATCTTGCAGGCAGTTGTTAGTGGAGCTTTGGTAAGAGAAGAGGATGGGTTACAGAGACTCATTTACTTTACAAGCTGAGTGTTTCGAGGAGCAGAAGAAAGGTATCCCCAGATGGAAAAGTTGGCTTTCGCATTGGTGACCATGGCACGAAAACTTAAGCCATATTTTCAAGCACATACTATTGTTGTCTTGACGGATAAGCCTCTGAAAAGAGCTATGAGTAGCCCCGAGGCTGCAGGATGGATGGTGTTATGGGTAGTTGAGTTGAGTGAGTTTGATATACAGTACCGTCCATACACAGCTATAAAGGGACAGGTGGTGGCTGACTTCATTGCTGAGTTCACCCTCATGGAAAGCCAGGGGGCAGAAGAGATCCCACAATGGAGCATCCACACAGACGAATCCTCCAATAAGCAAGCAGGAGGTGCCGGCGTAGTACTCCACACTCAGGAGGGAGATAGGATTAACTGCATGATCCACCTGGACTTTCCAACGACTAATAATGAAGCAAAATACAAAACTTTGATTGCAGGATTGGACCTCGCGAAAGCAGCAGGGGTTGAAAATATGATCATACACTACGATTCCCAAGTTGTAACCGGTCAAGTTAATGGTAGCTATGAGTGCAAGAATAAAAGAATGAAGAAGAGTACCTTGAGGAGGTGAATGGTCGAATTGGTAGCCTCCAAGTTAGATTTGTCCAAATCCTAAGGGAGGAGAACGAATGTGCCGATCAACTAGCTAAGGTTGCCTCAGCCGAATATATGCTCATCCCCAATTAGGTATTATCTTTCATCCAAGTCTCATCACTTATAGATGATGGTGCGACTATGTAGGAGGTAGGTTCTGAAAGCAATTGGACCACACCATTAGTCTCTTACCTAAGGAATGGCATGCTGTCGAACGAGAAAGACGCTGCAAGGAAACTAAAGGTCCAAGCATCTCGATTTGTTCTAATAAAAGACATCTTGTACAAAAGAGGCTTCTCTTGCTTGTACCTAAGGTATTTAGGCATCGAGGAAGCAGAGTACGTCATGAGAGAAGTTCACGAGGGGATCTACGGAAACCACTCAGAAGCACGATCATTAGTCCACAAGCTGATTCGAGCGGGATACTACTGGCCCACCATGTAGAAGGATGCATAAGCTTATATCAAAGCCTGCGATAAGTGTCAAAGGTTCAGTAACGCCATCAGACAGCCATCCGAGGAACTCACCCTTATTACGGCCCCATGGCCATTCGTTCAATGGGGATTAGATATCATGGGTCCCTTCCTAACAGCGATCAGGCAGTTGAAGTTCCTGGTAGTTGGCATCGATTACTTCATGAAATAGGTAGAAGTAGAAGCAATAGCCACCATCATAGAAAAGAATATACGGAGCTTCGTATGGAAGAACATAGTTTGTAGATATGGTATACCTAGAGTGCTTGTTTTAGACAACGGAAAGCAGTTTGATAACGATGCGTTCAAAGACTTCTGCTCACAACATGCATTCAGGAACCACTACTCGTCACCCACCCACCTGTAGGCCAACGGACAGGTTGAAGTCACAAACCAATCATTGCTTAAAATTATCAAGACTCGGCTTGAAAGGGGCAAAGGGTATATGGCCTGAGGAGCTGCCGAGTGTACTATGGACTTATAGAATGACAGTTAGAACACCTACAGGAGAGACGATGTTCTGGCTAGCATATGGAAGCAAGGCGGTCATCCTAGCCGAAGTTAGACTCACAAGCTACAAGGTGGACAATCACGATGAAGGGAGGAATGATGAGGCTATGCTAACAACTAGATTTAGTGGACGAGGTAAAAACAACAGCTAAACAAAGTCTCGCGTGTTATCAGGACCTTATGGCCAAACATTACAACTCCAGGGTCAGACATAGAGACTCCCAGGTTGGAGACCTTGTCTTGAGAAAGGTAATAGACGCCACCCGAGACCTTGCCCAAGGGAAGCTTGGCCCCAACTATGTAGGACCTTACAGAATTATGTTATGGAAAAGGAAAGACACCTACCACCTTAAGACGTTAGTCAGACAGAAGTTGCACCACCTATGGAACACAGAGCATCTAAAGAAGTACTACCAGTAGTAGGTCACTAGCAGCAAACGAGCAACGACACTTCTCATTTCTAGTTTATTTCTTTATAGTTTAGTTTCTATTATCTTTCCTTATTAGCCCAAGGGAAAATTTTCAAGTTTTTTATTTTTCAAGAACAATTTCTACGCATGAATTACCATTATAATGAGAGGAGTAACCCGGAATCGCCCACATGTTATATTCCTACACACTTAATCCACAAAGTGGATGAATTTAAATTATAAAATCCACAAAGTGAACAACGAATTCAAACTTTGAAATCAATAAAGTGGATGGATTCCATTTAGAAATTCAAAATATAAGTCCATATAGTAGACGGATCCAACTTAAGGTTAGATCAATATTGCCAGTCCATAAGTGGACGAGCTCATCCTAAAGGATGATAACTACATAAGTACATATAGTGGATGGAAACAACTTAAGGTTGGATTAATATTGCTAGTCCACAAGTGAACGGATTCACACTAATATTGCTAGTCCATATAGTAGACGGATTCAACTTAAGGTTGGATTAAAGTTGCCAGTCCACAAGTGGACGAACTCATCTTAAAGGGTGATAACTATAGTCCATATAATGGATGGATACAACTTAAGGTTGGATTAATGTTACTAGTCCATGAATGGACGGACTCATCCTAAAGGATGAAAACTAGAAGGTCCATTTAGTGGACAGACCCAACATAAAATTGATTTAACTCACTAATCCACAAGTGAACGGGCTCCTTGAAGAGGATAACTATAAGATCCCTATAGTGGACGGGTTCAACGTAAAGTTGACACTACTTATTCATCAGAGGACGGATCCATCTAAACGATGGTTTTATTTAATCACCAACTACATGTTTAAAGCCATAAAAGTAGAGGGATAAGTAAATATTACTTAAAGCCCTGAAAGGGAAATGTTCAATGACGGTTAAAATAAAACATAAGCTATTATCCAATATCTTTACAAACCTAAAAAAAATAAAAAATAAAAATAAAAAAACTACGCGATCTGGGCAAGAGTTTCATTCTTCTCTTCAATCATTAAATCCTCAGGGTGATGAGCCTGATTAGGATCTGGGTTTGCTTGGCCATCAACAACATCTCCTCTGTCACCATGAGGATCGTTGGCCAGGGTATTATCAGCAAAAAGTTCATCTGTACTCTCGAAGTGGATGGGTTGAACTAAGGTTTGGTCTTGGGTGTTGATATAGACATGAGACACGTCTAAGTCAGGATAAGAAGTCTTGGCTTGACGGAGGGCGTTGTCAAAACCCTTAGTAAATGAGCCTCCAAGCTCTGCCAGAAGGGCGTCGGAGTCACGGTACTCTAGTACAGCTTCTTCCTTCACCTGACGGAGTCGGTCCTTGGCATCACAAGTTTCCTTTTCCTTGTCTTGTAGGACTTGCTTTAGTTGCTCCGTCATCTTCTTAAACTCATCCTTAGCTTGCTTTGCCAAGGCAAGCTTCTTTTCCTGGATTACCTTTCGAGCCTTCAGCTTATTCAACTCATCCTCCATCAACCTCACCTTCTCCCGTATACGGTCCAACGTCATCTCATGGTTGAGGCAACGGCCCATCAACCCCTTCATCATAAGCATTGTCTGAAGACAGATGAGTTAGTAACAGGAAAGTTGATGAAAAGGAAAAAGTTAAAAATAGACGGTTGCGAAATTACTTGAGCAATGCAAAAAAGACCCGTCTCCCTTATAGCCTCGGTTGCGTGGTTGCTCAAGTCCTCATAATCGTGAACTGTTATGATGGACGAGAGTTGCTCTAATGCATACTTTGAGTCCTTTTTAGCAGAAGGATTAGGACCCGTCATTAGTCCTTTACCCTTTCTAGGGCTGGGTTTAGTGACCGTCATCTTACCCTCAGCCTCCAACCCCACGACGGGTTCAGGGACAATTTTAGGCTTCTTAAGGGGGTGACGATCACTCTTCTCTGGTTGTTTCCTCTTGGAGGACGGGTTGGCTGAACCCGGCCCCTTAGAGGTCTTACGCCTTTACTGTTTTTGCATAGCAGCTTGCTACTTGATGTTCTAAAACAAAGCAGACAGACAACTATTTAGTATAAAATTTAAAAAAAAAACAAAAAAAAAAACCAAGGTTTGGATGACAAACTTATGTTGACGGACTTGTGCGTCATATCGACGGGCGGCTATGGTTGGCCCTGGACCGTCATAGTACCAGTGGAAAGTGTCTAGCGTGACCAACTTTGCCCACGTCCTCTCCTCAAGCTTGGTTTTGCTAAAAATCCTTTCTAAAAAACTCCACTCCTCTAGAGAAACTTGTGGACGGTCCTGAATTGTAAAGGAAGACAGTTAGTGGCATATTAGTTAAAAACTATAGACTGAATATGAACGGATTCATACCAGACGGGGCTAGTATGCCCCATGTTTTGTCGACGGGCATGTGATCAGTGTCACCAAGACGACACATCCATTTGTCACCTTCCATGAAAAAATACCGACTCTTCTAGTTCCTGTTGGAGTCGGGGGTCTCACACACAAGCCTCAACAACGGGCTCCTAGGCATAAAGCTATACATACCTTTTGACTGAGCAATCTTATCTAGACGGTAACAATGAAAGAATTCTTTCACCGTCAGCCTCCGTGCTCCATCAGACAGGACCCCGTACAAGACCTCCACACCGAGGCCAAACCTAGATACTGAAGGAGTTGACGGTGAAGTGAACTTAGGGGGAATCTGAGCCCTACCTTCAGCATTTGTTCATAGACCCCAACGCCCTCAACGCCCTTGTAGTAACACTTTTCTGACATGTAGGGTAGATAGAGAGGTATGTTAACAGGGATTTGGTACTTCTCCTTAAGTGTTTTAAAATGAGATTCTTTAATTGTAGAGGTGAAGTCATTGACCATTCATATGGGTAACATGATGAACACCCTAAGTCCATCAGGACCCATGATAGATTGAACCAGGGGCTCAGCATAATCCAGGCCTTCACTATAGTCATCCTCTGGCCTTTCCGTCTCCAAACCCCCATCCCTTAAGGAAGGAAAACTAGTTGACGGACTCCTTAATTTCTTCACTCGGACTGTTAGGGTCTTTGTGACCTGATGGGTACACTTCATCGTAACCCACTCTATCGCACACAAACGACTGGTTACTCAACGCATTTCCATGACCTATACGTGATGGTAAATCCTAAGACTTTGACGGGTCTATAATGGATGACGGTAGTACAAAGTCTAGAGAAATAAAAAGTGCATGACTTTTTTGAGGGAAAAGAGTGCTTACCAGATTGGACAGTAAAGAAGTGTTAATAACGGATGAAACAACTGAATAGTATGTTTGTTTGACAATAATGACAGGTGCGCTCTGATCGAAGATTTCAGTAGAAAGTAAAGGAAAGAGAGGAAGGGAGTTTGGTTTATATGGAGGGAACGGCACGGAAGACGAAGGGGGGCTTCGATCTAAGTGAGCAACCATTCAATAAATGTCATGTGTCCTTTGTCATTAATGATCTTAGGCCAGCCTGTCAAGGCTAGGGGTGTTCCTCAAGGGGTTGGATTGAACCGTCACCCCACGGGTCCTTGCACTTAAAGATCACAAACCGATGGGGTGAGAAGGCAACTGAAGAGGGAGAAAATTGGAGGTGACAGATCCATTTAGATGGACTTAACAGTGCAAGACAAATGAGATAAAGTAAATGGATCTGATGTGAACGCACCTAGAGTGGACAGATCAAAAGGCCACGTGGCACTCAATTGGTCATTATATGGTCTCCAAGAAACCCTAAATGGAAACGACTTGCGTCTCAAGATTAGCCGTAGTCCATAGAGTCCCAATATGAATAGAATTCTAACATGAAGAGGATTCTGGAAGATACGCGCATTGATGGAGATCTTCTCCATAAGGAAAAGACTTGTGACGCAAGTAAAGGAGTTTAATTTTACATTACTATAAAAACCCGAAGACCCTTAGAAAAAAGGTACGCATAATTCACCCCAACTCTAGCAATCTAGAGCTATGAAAAGTTCTAACTTAACTTTCGGAGGGTATTTGACCAGCACCACACCGATACTCTCTATTAGGTCTTCTCTTTTTGTTGTGTAGGTATTGTTTCGAGCGTGCAAAGGCTATGTGGCTCACTGGTGATTTTTCGGCATCATCATCGCCACACTCCAAAAAATTATTAAGAGGGAAAGACATAGAAAGATTAACAGAGAAGGAAATGAACAAAGCAACAATTTGGTTTATTCATATAGAGTCTTATTGTGATCATGTATTTAGAGGAGACTAACTCTGATCTAATTGGCCCATGTGGCTCAAGATGATTGGCTAACTATTTTAGCATGTGTTCTAAGAACTAGTCATGTGTTAGGTGTGCTTAATTCTTAACTAACTAACTAAATAATGGAAAAGATGAAATTACAACAATTATTAGAAGATTACAAGAATCATATCAGTATGCCTATAACATAATTTGGGGTTTCTAACATTTCTCTCCCTTTCAAAACACCTTGCCCACAATGTGGTGTTATTGAGTGGCATCTTCATGAGGGGTGGTCGGCAACCTATGAAACACAAACATGAATATGGGCACAAGTATGGGTACGTATATGACACGTTGACACGACATTTTTTGAAAAATTAAAACATGGGTATGATAGGGATACGTATATTAATTAATTAATTAATATATTATTATCTTTATTTTTAGATATTGTTAAGCATTTATTTTTTCATATAATGTTAAATATATCAATTCAAGAACAGTAAAGGATGATAAAGTGAATTCATGACTAATATATAATGTTTAGAAATTAGAATACAAACCAAAGAATAAGATCTAAAAGAGTAAATAAAAGATAACTAGATAAATGTTCAAGATCAAAACTAAAAAGAAGTAAAACATAAGTTTCACTCTCGCGTCCTGCCATGTCTAGAAAATTTTCCCAAAAAAAAAGAAAAAAAGGACAAAGCCAAGACACGGGTGCAAAAGTGTCCAAGGTGTGTCCCATGTCCAACACGAGTACGACACGGGTACAGCACCTGAAATGAAGTGTTCATGCTTTCTAGCCGGCCACTAAACTAATATTCCATTGACATCTTGACTTGTAGCCTTTTTTTTTTTTTAATAAAATTTTTTGGGTGCTCATATGTTTCTTTTCTCATCAATTTTGGTTGGTTTTTTTTTTTTTTTAAAAATAAAAAATTGGGTTAATTTCTTGTGCTCTTTATTTTATTTATTTATTTAATGAAGTGTCCATCTATACACAATTTTTTTTAAAAGTATAATGTTTTACTTTTTATTTTATTTAATGGGGACATGATGGTAAATTTATACAAACTCCATTTTTAATCTTCTCATTCTTTTTCTCAACCAGACAAAATTTTTTTACATCCCTCCACTTTTCCACCTTCCTAACTAAACTCAAATAAGAGAAACTAAAATATTTCTATTCTCCTACTTTTCTATCCTCCCAACAAAATGAACCCTCAGATTAGGCGGTTATACTTTGTTGTATGTATAAATAGTAGTGTCAATGTATTTATCATGTATGCTCTCATTTTTTGTTAATTAATAAGATCGAGCAATTCTATTTTGTTCTTCTTGAGAGAGTGAGAGAGAGAGAGAGAGAGAGAAATTTGTTAGAAACCAATCTTGTAGGCTACATTAAACTCCATCCAATTTGTGCAGAACCCCGATACCTCTGCTTCTTGAATCCATTTCTACGCCTCTCCTTCCATGTGATAAAAGGACGGCTTGAAATGTGGTAAAGTGTTGTCAAGAGTAAAGAATTCATAGACTTTGAGAAGACATGTAAAAGGATCTAAACCTTTGATTTTGGTAAATCCATGGAACTTTGATGCAATGCAACAAATTTGGTCATCCCAAGATCAATGAATTTGATATCACTTGTTGATCAATGAATTTGATATCACTTGTTAGGAAATCAGTGGTTCTTAATAGGGATGAATGGAAATTGTTAGGAAATCAGTGGTTCTTAATAAGGGGAGCTGGAAACTTTGATCAAATAGGTTCACGAGGAGACAAATGTGTCATAGAGGAAGAAATATGATCACAAATAGTAGTCAGTCAATTTATTTTATACAATCAAACTCAAAAATTTCCTTCTTGTTTTATTCCAAAATTTTCCATTTGACACCACTATAATGAACATGCATTTAAAATCATCAAGCTAGGGGGGAATACAACTAAAACAAAAGAAAGGAGTTGGGCATGATGCCATGACCCCCACCTTGGATGAAACTCTATGAATATGTCCTCTAAACGCAATAATATTTGAATTTAGAAACCAGCATTAAAAGAATTTTCAATTCCTACAAAATATAAAATATCACAAGAAATATATGAAAGTTTTGGGGGCTAGGGGTGCAGAATAACCAACCTCTGCTGGATTTCCAGAAGCACAACCTGTTTCAATCATGGTCTCCACCTCAGTATACCCTTCAAGTAGCCTTTTTTGTTTCTTGTAGTAATCATTGACCTTGCGTCGTTTCCCTACAGCCAAAGAGTACAACTTTCACATTACATTCATCACTATAATAATGGAGAAGGAGGTGAATGAAAGCATCCAAAGTCATCAACTATTCATGTTTCATTTTCCAAAAGAACTAAACATCAGGTATATTAAAGAATAAGAAAACATTGATACATTATGATTATAACTCCGTAACAACTGATAACAAGAGTAAATATGTGAAGTGCGGCAAGTGCATTGCCAAAACTCCAACAGGAACTTCAAAGCTGTCGCGTTATCTAAAGTTATTCCCTAAAGCCTTCTGACTCCATCATTCAGAAATTTTAAGTGCAAGATGTATGGAATGCCCTCGCTGTTAAATGGAATATCCCAATAGACATCTCATAATCTCATATTTGCAGATGTAATTCATGATCACTTTCCAATAAACTATTATCAATTTCTGCAGTGTTGATTTTTCAAAATTTGACATATTGATTTTATGGATTTATCCTAGTATCCTACATAACAATTCAATCAACCTCTTCTCTTGAATTGTAAAGTTATGATACTTTATCTTTTATATATATATATATATAAATTAATATTTCAATTGTCCTTCTGTTATTTATTTCTCTAATTTAAGATGTTTCAAATTTCCATATTCTATAGTCTATTCTGCCAAAAGTTATTTAAAAGAAACAGTGATCATTTACTTTTAATTTTATTGTGTTAAGAAAATTTATCTCCAAAAACAATCTTCCATGTGGTTCATTATTCATTATTCAATAAATCTAAGGAATTATATTAAGTTGTGTCTTAAAGTGCAAAAATCAGATAACATCCATCAAAAAAATCAGTAATTGGGCTTAGTGTGGTGAATGTGGGCCTTGAATTTTGCCCAGAAAGAAGCCGGAAAAAGAATAAATAACACAACTTTCAATCCTGACTATTCTAAAACACTACTGCGTAATTCAATGTATATGCACATATACAATAAAAATACAATTACAATTATATATATTTTTTTAAGAAAAGATTCAAATTATACATAATATTAACTTATTTTATTATTATTTTTTTTTAAGTTATACATTTCTAAAATATGTAATGGTTTCTCATTATATATGTGTGTGTGTAAGATTTAGAATTCAATCGGATTTAGACTCTTTAGTTTTTTCACCAAATAATTCATCCACCGCCACAAAATTTTAAAAAATAAATAGATACATGGCGGAAAATTAGACTTTAATTGAAATATAACTTAGAATTTAATTGCATTTGAACTTTTCAATTTTTATACTTAATAAATCACTTGGCATAAAATTAAAAATTAAATTGAACATGTGACAAAAAGCTGAGAATTCAATAAAAATTTAATTGGAATTTTTTTTTTTTAGAGTTTTGGATTTGGACTTCAATTGAAATCTAATTTAAAATTTAATTGAATTTAGAATCTTCGATTTTTACATTCAATAATTTATTGACACAAAATTAAAAATTAAATGGGACACGTGACACAAAATTGAGAATTCAATTAAAATTTAATTGAATTTTTTTTTGAGCTTTGACTCTATATATATATATATATATATATATATATTCAATTTCTAACTTTGCTTCAAACTCACATCAAAGTGCTTGGAAATTAAGAAGAGAGAAAGTTTGAACTGCGAGTTTAGCAATACGTTATAATTATCTATTAAAAAAAAAAAAAGGCTATATATATATTCGGTGCCTAACTTTGCTCAAAAGTTAAAACTCACAACAAAACAAAAAGGGCAAATACCTCTTTGCACGTTATATCAATATATATTACACATATATATACATGCTTTTTATTATTATTATTTTTTGGACAAAATTTAGGTATGGTACCTTAAGTACTATTTTTCAGATTCTTATCTTAAGATTTAGTCATGTGATTACTTAACTAAAAAGTAATTTTTCATGAAAAAAAATTCACATGACAAAATCTTAAAAGGAACCTAAAAAATGGCATCTATGTACTGTAACTAAATTTTGCTCTAATTTTTTTTTTTTTAATGAAACATAAATACAGACATAAATAAGCTCTTGTTGCCTAACTCAAAAAATGTTGAACCAAGTAGTTTTTCTATTTCACTTGTTGGTAGGAAAGGTAATCAAGTGGTTCAATTGTTAGCAAAACATGCTTATGGGTGTTGAGAAATTTGTTACTTGAATTAAGGAGAGGCCTTATTTCTTATAATATGCTCTCTCAACTGATTTAATTACTTTTTGTTTATGTGAATGGATTTTCAGTTTCCTATAACCAAAAAAAAAAAAAAAAAAAAAAAAGAAACAAAGAAGAAGAAGAAGAAGAAGAAGAAAAAAAAGGAAAATGTTGAACAAATACATCTTTGAAAAAAATTACTTGTGGGTCTTGAATATTGGTAAGAGAGAAGCCCAAACACAAGAGAGTATAAAAATATTTTTAACACAGCTTTCATTCTATATTTCTGCTTTGCGATTCTCAAATGGAAACTCATCACAGGCCGTGTCGCGCCCGTATCAGCGCTGTATCCGATTTAAATAAAATAAAAAAAAAAAGTTTTTGTTCAGGGCGTATCTGACACAATTGTACCCGTATCCGACATGTACACATGACGTGTCGGACACGGTTACGTTGCCAATTTTGTTGCATCCGTGCATCATATTACATATGTAAGGATTTGTGAAGAGGGCTTACTTGGGGTAGGAAGAAGCCGTCGCAGAGTGAAGGAGCCATGTTCAGCATCCCTTCTTTCAGGCAATGGAGGGAACTTTTCCAGATTTATCCCCCATGACTTGGACGGCATGTCGTTTCTCACCACTTCTGGTGGCAATAGAGGCTTAAATTCCAAATTCCGCAAATTCTCCAATTCTGGTCGCAATAGATGATGCTCCAATTCTGGTGGCATGTAGTTTTCCCTCAAATCTAGTAGCCTTAAAGGCTCCAAATTCTCCAATTCTCGTGGCGATAGAAGAAGCTCCAATTCCGAATTCATCTGCTCAGAGGCCGCCATCTCCATGTTCTTTGAGGTGGAAGAAGGGAGGAGTTACGGTTGCTTGTGACTTTGTTAAATGAGAATGTTGGTCTTGCAGCAGTGATACTGGTGTGAAGTATGAACAAATATTGTTGCAAAAGAAAACTTAAGACGAACAGAGGCCAATAATAAGAGAGAGGAAAGTGCAGCGTTACTTCTTTTTTTTTTTGTGTCAACGTCAATGCTTCAAAATTTGATAAAGGTGGCCCTTTTCTTGTTGAAAAATTCTGGTGTCACACGATTCATTCCCGGTTACACAATTCTGTGCACAACTCGCTTACATGACGTGTTATAATTGATTATGTAATTAAGTGTGGCATCAGAATTTCTCTATCTTATTTGCTTTTTTTTCCTTCCGGTCATAAGGTAGACCCTTTTCTTGTTTGCTTTTTTCTTTTCGGTTAACATCAATATTTCAAAATTTCACACAGGTAGGCCCTTTTCTTGTTTGCTTCTTTAAAAATGATGCCCAAATGAAATTCAAAAGCCTATTAAATTCATTTGAAAGGCATAACAATTGTAAAAACTTTATTAGAATTTATTATAAAAATATTGTAAAATTTTTATGAATGTAGTACTTCTCCTATTTATGTAAGTTTTTATTTTTATTTTTTTTTAAATTAAAACATAAAGAGAAAATATTGAAGCTGTAATTTATCCCACTTTTAAATTTTTATCATTCTTTTCTCTAGGTGTTCAATCACACTTGTTTTCATATCTACAACTCAACTATTATCATATCACATTATTTTAAACAAAACTTATCATCTTCTCTAAACGCATTTAATACTTTACACATTCTTTGTACCTACTATCACAGATTTTTTTTTTTTTTTTTGGGGGTGGGGGGGGGGGGGGGGGGGGGTTGTTTAAAAGGGGAAATTGCATTAAAATTAACTATCCATAAAAGGCGAAGTAGTGGTTGAGAGCCTTAAGAACTACATGCCAGAAGCATCAGAGTTTAAAATAATACATAGATCATCAGTAGGAGGAGAATCTAAAACAACAAAATTCCCTAACAGGGTGCTGCCTTCTTTAGCAAGGTGATCAGTGCACCTATTCGCCTCCCAAAACACATGACTAATCTTGATTCGTTGGAATTGGCATAGGAAGTACCTGCAATCATTAAGCAACGAGGAGTATGAATTGTTAGAGGGTTTTGTAGATAGAACTAGGTCAACAATAACTTTTGCATCCAACTCCACAAGGAGTCGGGTTATACCAAGCTAGGAAGCTAACATCAAACCATCCCTTAAAGCCCAAAATTTTGCAATGATACTGTCTGCTACACCAATGTGTCTCTTATAGCCCTTGATCCACTTCCCTTGATGATCACAGATTAGGCCTCCCTCACCTGCTTTCCCTGAACTCCCAACTATCACGGGGTTTGATGTGTTCCCATTCGTGCTGGTCAACTTTTTATATTTTATTTATAATAAGATTTAACCTTTCCATTGCTTTTTTTAAGGTATGTTATTTAATTTGTATATTTTTGAGTAACTAATACTTCTTACTAGGAATGGCAACGGTCGAGTTCGGGTTAGGTTTCTTTATGCCCGAACTCGACCTGTAGGTTTGCTCTGGAAGCTCGAACCCGCCCCGTTTAATAAACGGGTTTTTTTTTTTTTTTTTTTTTTTTTCTGTGCCCCAGACCTATGAGCCCCGCCCAGCCCATGCCACTTCAGGGCCCAATTCATGGCCCAATTAAGGAAAAAAAAATGGTTGCCTGAAGCCCTAAACCTCCACAAACCTAGATTAGAAATCCCCCAAAAAAAAAAACCCAAGATCATGTTCATCAATCTAGATCAAAAACCCAAAAAAAAAAAAAAAAAAACCCCAGGATCATATTCTTCGATCGAACCAGAGTAGCAACTAAACACCCAAACACAAACACAAAAATTTTAGATTTTTTATTTTCCCTTTCAAAATCACAAACACAAACACAAACAAAGAAATCACAAACCCAAACCAGATTCTCCAAAAAAAAAAAAGAAAAAAAAGAGAAGAACATATTGTGATATTGAAGGCACAGGGAGGAGGTAGAGTGTGAGCAATTGAGGGGGGCGACGGTGAGGCTGTGAGGCCGTGAGTGTGGCTATGCGGGTTGGTGAGAGTGACAACTTAAGGAGTTGAAGGCGGCGGCGGTGAGGCTGTGGCCGTGGTTGTGAGAGTGATTGGAGATTTGAGAGCGGGTGGGTGGCGGCTCAAAGATGAGAATGGGAGAATGAGATGAAAAATGAAATGAATTAGGGTTGTTTATAAGGGTAGTTAGGTCATTTTATATGTAACCGAGTTGGGTTTGGGCCAGGTTTTGATGAAACCCGGGCCCGACTTGGACTCGCTTCGGGTTTTTTGTTTTAAACCCATATCTAACCTTATTTTTAATCGCGTTGGGTTGGGCCGGGTACTTGCGCGTTGGGCTTGGATTGCCATCCCTACTTCTTACATCTGCATAAATAAGTTTTTTTTTTTTTTTTAAATAATAATAAAAATCATATTTAAGATAAACTATATTTAAAGAAAGATTAAGTGAGTTAGTTATATTATTAATTAAAAAAAGAAATATTTATGAAAAAACTATGTAGTAGGTTGTTATTTTTTGTTACTAGTAGGCAAGAAAATAATTTCAGTGATAAATTCAAATTAGAAACCAATAACAACCTGCCAATTTTGTTATAAAAATATAGTGAAAATGTTATGAATGTAACACTTCTTCTACTTAAAAGGCCTCACTATATCTCATTGTACCCAGAAGGGCCAAAACGCATAAGTATTTTATTTATTTATTAAAACATGAAGTGAAAAGATTGAAGCTGCAATTTATCCCACTTTTTATCTTTCTTTTCTCTAAGAGTCTTCAATAACACTCGTTTTCACATCTATATCTATTATCATATCACATTTTTTTAAACAAAACTTATCAACTTTTCTACACACGTTTACTACTTCACTTTTTCTTTGTACCTACTGTGACGGGGATTGATGTTTCCCATTTGTGTTGGTTAATTTTTATATATTGATTATAATATGATGGAACCTTTCCTTTTAAAAAAAAAAGATATGTTATTTAATTTGTATATTTTTGGGTAACTAATATTTTTTACATCCGCATAAATAAGTTTTCTTCAAAATTAAAGTTAATAAATATTTTATTTAATATCAACTATATTATAAGAAAGATTAAGTGCATTAGTCATATTATCAATTAAAAAAATAAGGGCCGTTTGGTGTAGAAGTTTGAGTAATGTTGTTTTTATTTTTTGAAATACATGTGAGTGAAAAAATATGTGGAAATGTGTGTAATGTTATTTAAAAACTGAAAATGAGTTCTTTAGCTACTCTACCAAACAGGGCCTAAAATTTTATGAAATTTTTTAAAATTATTTTTAGAGATAATTTCAACTGATAATGTTTACTCTTGATGATTACTTTTTATAATTAGAATAAAACATCAATTGATATTTTAGTGTTTAATAAAAAAATTTAATATATTATTTATTTAATATTTAATTATAAGAAAAAGGTGCTGGCCCTATCCCAAGTATCATTACAAAAGCAAATCTTCTTAAAAAAAAAAAATATATATATATATATATATATATATATATAAAATTGCAAAACGCGGTCAATGAAATTGAGAAAAGACGAAGAAATATACTTCGAAGCTTCGTTGCAAAATGTCTGAAAAAAGTTTTGCATTTTAGCTTTGTATATACACTTTGGACCATCTCCAACACACAAGTTTTTTGATAAAAATGCAAAGAGTTTATTGAAAAGAAAAACAGAACAACTACACAGCATAAAGGAAGACTTCCCTGCACCCCAATAACAAACATTTTCAATACATGATGATCAATTGCCATTCGCTAAGCTCAAAAGAAACCAAAAAGTCTACTATGAAGCGACCACTTGGCCAACGTATGAGCTGCCCAATGTCATCCTATCATTGTCCGATAACAAAATAGAGATTTTGTGGATTAACACTACACAATGTTATTTGAAATGTATTTGAGTCTTTTTTTTTTTTTTTAAATTAAAAAAATAAAATAAGAGTGTGAAACATAATATGTTTTGTAGTTATCTAGAATATATAATTGTACAATTTTGCCTAATACATGCAATGAATTTTGATTATTTCATATGGCCTCACGTATGACAAATGTTTGTTCTCAGGACCATTTAATCCAATAGCAAACCTGACATTTGAAGGCATAACATGCCAAAAGTTTTGTGTAGTTTAGGAACTTAAAATGGAGACGTGCCAAATCGAAAATATAAGGGCCAAAGTTATAAGGGAACACTTTGTAAGCAATAGTATTATTACTTATTAGAGGAGTCCAAATCTTCAGTCACATTACTTAGTTCCATTCAATATTCCATCAATAAAAATATGCCACATGTCTACCCATTTAATTAAATGTTATCATTATCACCTATGTTATTTCAACTATCTAAAATAAATAAATAAAACCTAACACCTCCTTAAATAACTCATATAACATATAGAGACATATTTTAACTCAAAAGACCTAAGCCCAGTGGAAGCTCCTCAAGGTGTTTATTTCCCCAATTGATGGTATTAGAGTTCATGGTGGTGTGGGCTAAAGGTGGCAAGGTTATTGAGATTCCTTTCGCAGTTGGAGCGGGAACGGGGTGTAATTGAAGCCTTTTCTCAAATGGAGCGAGCAGGTCCCTTTTGCAATTGGAGTGGGGACAATATATTGCACCAAAAAGGCCCATAAAGCTCACATAAATGATCTTAGAAAAAAGCCCAACAAATAAATATTATTGCCAATGGTGCTAGACAACAATGAGATGCAACTTGCGAGGTTCCCATGGAGGATAAAAGATGTGTGCAGTTGACACGTGGAGGCCCATGGATGATGCACTAGTGAAGGGAAAGACCCATTAGGCAAAGGGGAGTGAGTAGGACTTGTTCATGACCCATGAAGAGGTCTTGAAACCCACAGAGAGTCAAAGACTCACACATAAGGGGGAGATTTTTAGGTTACACATGTGAGTGAAGTCTCACATTGAATAACGATGAAAGAATGAGTAATCAATGTAACATAGTTGAGCACATACTCATTGGGCTTAGGTCTTTTAGGTTAAAGTGTATCTTTATATGTTATATTAACTATTCAAGGAAGCTCCACAAGATGTTTATCTCCCCAACAACCACCACCAACCTTAATCGGTGCCGGCAGCCAACACCATCAACGTCGTCGGTCACGGCCAATAGCCATCACCAGTCATCTAGTCCACATCACTAGTGGCACAACCTTGCCAATCGCTCAAACCCAAATACACCATAGCTGAATCCAATGTTTCAAACCTAAGCAAAAATCATTGAATCAACCAAAGACAAAACAAAACAAATTAAAAGAGAAACTATGGTGATTGATTAAGTGGAGAGAGATGAATGGTGGGGTGGTAGTGTGATGGTGGGTTTGGAGTTTGGACTCATATCACCTGTTCCTAGGTCCTTTTGTTTAGATATAGTTTAATTTAAAGTTGTGAATTTTTTGGTCAGTTTAATTTCTATTGGAAAAGGAATTCTACGTAAGCTTCAATTGTGAAAGGATAGAGGGTCAAATGAGTAGGTTTTCATTAATACCTAAAAGGGCCATGTTAATGGGTATCTTTAAGGAAATTGTTAATAAACCATTTTAGAAAAGTTTTAACATTACTTTCATAGAAAATATAAAAAAAACTGTCAAAAAATTAATTGATTTCATCATTTTCCCATAAAACATTTTTAAAAATAATTCCTAAACTAATACCTTTAGGGCATCCATTAACTTTTAGAACCATATCATTTAGCGGTGCAAGTAGAACTTATTGTCATCCCTCACATTTTTTAGTTAAAAAATAAATAAAATGTCAATATAAACTCATTAGCTTGCTGGTGATGGATAATATTACCCTTTTTTTTATGAGAAATATAAGATAACTAATTAGATCAACAAAAAGAAATATGGTTATTTTTATTCTATGAAGTTGTTATTGCCAATAAATGGTTCTACGCAATTACATTGCTCAAAATTATAATTTCTAATTTTCATTTCACCATTCTTTCAGCTATCTTCAATTGGTTTTCTAAAAGTTCACAGACAGCTTATACTATTGTGAAAACTGCAAGTAGTTTATGGTGTTATGATGTAAAACTGCCTAAAACTACTTGCATTTTAGTGGTTTGTAATAAGTGGCTTTGGTCCACATGTGTAAAGCATGTGAGCTTGTTAGTGGCTAAATCTGTTATTAGTGGAGTCTGTTATTACTTATTAGTTAGTTAAGTTTGTTATTTTGCAGTTGGTTAGTTCTTATCCCTTATCCCTCTTATTTCCAAATCATCAAAATATATATATATATATATATATATATATATATATATATATATATATAAAAGCAGAAATCTCATGTGGAAAAGCTTGAGTAAAAATTATTTTAATTCTATTTAAGAAATTTTTTGTGAAATTTTCATTTTCATGTCGATTTTTTTAATCTAATAGATTTAATTTTTCACGTTAGTTTAATTGAATAGTATTGTGTTTATACTTTTTTTCTTAACTACAATTGATAATTCACAAAATGAGTAAACAACTTATTGAGTATTGCAAAAGATACAAATATGAACATCAACATGAGCATGAACATGAAGGGAGATTTCTATTCATTTTCTTGAAGAAAAAATTTACTTACAAAAAATTCCAAACTTTATTAGGTAAAGAAGAATCAAAGTTATAGATAGCAAAATCAATAAACCAAAACATTTAGGAGCGTGAGAGGAGCCATTACTCATTTGAAACAATCCAAAATACTCAAGGACCAAAAAATAAAAAATAAAACACCATCCACTCCACACTTCCATCGCAACTACTTTAGCTAAAGGAAAACAATATATATCTCTATATCTTTATTTATTTATTTATTTAGAAATAATTATAATATTTTGCTAACCCTACAACTTGAACAATTTTTCCTTGACTCTTGCAATTTGAACATTTTCTCCCTTAAACCCCAGACACTTTGTGTATGGGGAGGTTCCAATTAATTAGCTACATGGCCCTCGACATATATATATATATATATATCTCATTTAATAAATATAAAACTTCTTTAAAAAAAAATTAATATGTTTATCATAATTAAGGAAATCCTAATGGGTACTTCAGTTGAGCATATGTGAAAAAGGCATATACATACCACAAATGGTAAAGGAGAAAGAAAAAGTTGCTTATCCCTTTTAATATGGTTAATTGCTTTGCCTCAATCAGTCGCCCAAACAACATACCGCTTACTCATACCACAACCACAAACGACAATGCAGCATTAGCCATCTGTACTTGCTAATTTGAAAGTACAAATTTCTTTAATAGCTCTATCTTCGTTTCTTTTGGCTAATATGTCTTTACTGAATCAAAATCAAACCACAAAAATCATATAAAAATCACCAAATTAGAGTTTAAAATTATAATTAAATTTTTAAAAGAAATCTAGGCACATTTGCACAAAAATTCCATGTAACTAAGTCATACTTGGGACTATTGGACCATTTTTCCTTTGTATAAATAGGGGGTCCCAATGGGATGAGGGGGCTAACAATTTTCTCTCCAAAACATTTATTGTAGGAACACAAAAGTTTTCCATTGTAGACTTTTCACGATTAAAGAACTTGACTTGCTAACTAATCAAACTAGAGTTGTTAGTACCTACAGTAATTTCACAACATCAAGAACAAACCCCAGTGTATACAATTTCAAATTCCATAGTCTCATGTTACATCAAATGACTGTTTAATTTTTCTTGTAAAGTATTGAATATAAAGCTTCTGGGCCATAGTCTCAATTACAACTCTCAATCATGTTGGACTTGGATGACACCTATCAATAACGTATCATTATGAGATGCAGAAAAAATTTGGAGTGTACACAACGTTTAGTGTGGAAGAAAAGAAATTTCATTCTATTCCAATTGGTTAGGTTAGTAAGGGACATATTCCAATTTAATGATCCTGGAATTTTGTATACAAGTAATAATCAAGGAAACTTCCCCCTATAATAAGTTGGACTTTTGGCAAGAGAGAAAATTGATGTCTAGACAAATCAAGCTAAGGCCAACCAAAATGAACCATATTCTTAATTTCTTATCTCTATTTGTTCCATGTACAAGACTTATAGTCAATGCTTGGCGCATAAAAGTTGAACATCTTATGTAAAGTCCTCCTCTGAAAGCTTAAGAAAAATTCATTTAAACCAACATAATATATAAATTATAAAGGAATCAAAGAAAAATTGTAAAAAATAATGAAAATTTAATCTATGCTTAAATTCTTATAAGGATAAACACAATAGCAATATCATTTTAAAATACTTATTTTGTACGTATGATAAAGTCCTATCACAAAGTTTTTTGAGACTCATGTTGATTAGTCATTAGAAGTTATAAAAGAATAATCATCAATATTATATAAGCAGAGATCTCATGCGGGAGTGCGTGAGGTCTTGCCAAGTGACGCTCTAATTTTGCATTTAGCATTTTTTTTTACCTCTTTCATTAAGTTTTTTTTACTGTTACCCAAAAGTTTACATTAAATTATTTTACTGTTACCTCATTAGTCTCTCATTAATTGCCTAAGCTTACATCACACATTTCTCTCTTTTTCATGTCTTTTAGCATAACCACTATTTTAATATTTAAAAAAAAAAGCAAAAAAATAATAATTAAGGACTAATAGTAATAACTAACCAAATAAGGCCTTGGAGAGAGATAGAGAGAGATAAAAATGTTGTGGATTGTTAAATAAAATGCATTGTTTCACTACAAAATCAAAATGCATTGTTTCACTATAAAAAACCTGAGACTAACAAAACATTTGAAAGAGAGAGAAAGAGAAATCTGAGGAGATGTCGCCTTCGTCATATTGGCCTCCCACCACCATCAAGACACTAAAACCCCTATGGGTTTTTTTTTTTTTTTCCTTAAAAAAAAAAAAAAATTAGGTTTGGGTAATTTGGTTGGATAGTTTTTGTTTTGGGTATATAAGTAGAGAAAATATTTGGTACGTAATGTAAAGTCATATTCTATCATAGTTTTAAATTATCTATAAGATACGTGCATACACACTTGTCTACACCTTGTTTTAATGTCGCACTATCAATGAGTGGAAGACAGTGAGAGAGTTGGACATACTTTTATTTCATAGTATTAAATATGTGAACACAACACAAATTATTTGATTTTCACAGTCCCTTTACTCTTTTGCATTTATTTTTTGTTTCATGATTTAAAAAAAAAAAAAAAAAACTAATCTTACCTTTTTTTTAGGGTGAAAAATTAATCTTACCTTGAGAAGGCTATAAATATGCAGTGAAACAATAGCTATAAATTGCACACACATAACCATTATAATTATTTAGTTCAAGGAATGAGTAAAAAAAAAAAAAATTTGGAGGAATATTGTAGAATAAAAGTTGTTACAAAATGTCTCTCTCTTAGAGACCTCATGCGAGAGTGCATGAGATACTGCCAAATGACAATCTAATTTTGCATTTAGCCTTTTTTTTTTTACCTCTTTCATTATTATTATTTTTTTTTTTATTGTTACCCAAAAGTTCACATTATCTTATTTTACTATTATCTCATTAATATCTCATTAATTGCCTAAGCTTATATCACACCTTTCACTATTCTTCATGTCTTTTAGCATACCCACTGTTTTAGTATTAAAAAAAAAAAAAAAAAAGGTAAGGGCTAATAGTAATAACTAAAGAGATAAGATTCTAGAAAGAGATAGAGAGACACAAAAATGTTGTGAATTGTTAAATAAAAGGCACTATTTCACTATATATTACTAAAATAAAAGACCTGAGACTAAAAAAACATTTGAAAGAGAGAGAAAGAGGAATCTGAGTGGCCACCTCCTCTGTTATACTGACCTCCCACCACCATCAAGACACCAAAATCCCTACCGGTAATCTTTTTTTCTTTTGAAATTAGGGGCTTAAATATGATTTATGTTAGGTAATTTGTTTAGTTTTTGTTTTGGGTATATAAGTAGAGAGAATATTTGGTGCGCAATATAAAGTCATATTCTACCATGGTTTAATTTTAAATCATCTATAAGATACATGCATACACACTTGCCCACACTATGTCTTAATGTCGCACTATCGATGAGTGGAAGATAGTAAGAGAGTTGGTTATACTTTTATTTCATAGTATGAAATATGTGAACACAACACGAATTAGTTTATTTCATAGTCCCGTTACTCTTTTGCATTTATTTTTGGTTTCATGATTTAAAAAAAAATAATAATAATCTTACCTTAAAAAGGCTACAAATATGCAGTGAAACTACTAAACCAATTTTTAATATCTCAAAATGTATATGTTTCTTTACTCTAATTTAGTTTACTTTTTCTTTATAATTTATGTACAACATTATTCAAAACTGTTTTACAAAACATATTACAAAATTATCCATTCATCACACGGGCAACTTACTAGTTATGTAAATAAATACCATTATTGGTCAATCAATAAAATTACCTGAAGCATTTTTCATCTTTGGATTCCTTTTCTCAATATGTAATCAGAGTCAAGTTTACTCAGTCTTCTTCATTGGTTTCTTAACTCACCATTCCTCCATTGTTGAACTTTGCTTCAACTTTCAATCTCCTTGTTTTCAATCATAGTGTGATTGAATCTTGCACAGAGTTTCTTTTTTTGTGATTCTCAGAGTCTCTTTTTGTGATTCTCTACTTTCTGATTTTGCTTGATTTAGTTTTCCTTGAAAACCTAGTTCAAGTTCTTCATCTCCAATGGCTTCTACCGTTGTAACTTCAAATTCTATAGAAGTTGGGGACGTCCCCAAAAATAGAGATTTTAGGTTTGATTTCACATTGGGTCCTTAGCGATGTGACTCTTTGTATGCTTGTATTTCTAGCATAAGGTGTGTTTGTGAGCAGTGGTAGAGTCAAGAATTTTGAGTTGGGGGGGACCGAACTATTGTGTCAAGATAAACTCAAATCACAAATAGACACTACCCTAAAAAAATCCACATAACATATGTCTGTGTATGAAAATATAAATTTTAATTTTTTTTATTCTAAAGTAAGTTATATACATATACAGAAAATTATCAACTTTAATATGTATATGTACACATCTAGACACGAGATCTTCTCTATAAGAGAATCTTTTTAAACTCTAACAAGTATACAAACATTGTATAATTGGGTATACAACATACAAATACATAGAACCAAAAAAAAAAAAAAAACAAATATAGTATCTTCCATCAACATCCTATTCAATAATAATACTTCATGTAATAAAATTCATCATTTATTTTTTTTATAGCAAAATTATTCATAATTTCCTTTTCAATGTATAACTTGTTTGCAAAACTTAATCCTTGTTTGACAAATCAAAATCATAATGTTATAATTGAAGTCTCATATGAGCATTTTTTTTTTCTCTTGATAAAATCTTGAGAATAGAAAATTTCAACTAAATTGCATATATTATCAATGTTGAATGATTTGAACACATTAATAGGATTTGAAATTGAGCTAAAAATTTGGGGTTTCACTATTTACTCACAAAACTTATTACCTAATTATTTCATTCTATTGCAGTTGTTTATTAGCTCTAAACTCTCTTTTTTGGGTAGGATTACTAGATTAGTTGATCAATGGTTTCTTCTGGGGGGCTAAAAGTTCAAATAGCATATAAAACACCAACGAACATTTAGACCCCCCAAATACAAAATTACCAACACAAGCTTATACACAAACAATACATGTGTGGAATGATGAATATAAGCTAAACCCAAATTGGTAAAACACTCTAAACCATAGTTAATCACAAACACAGCAGCAATTAAAAGGTAAAGAATAAAGGAAGAGAGATGCAAACAAAAGGATAACATGACGATGTGTTATCGAGGAGGAAATCGAAGACCTTGGCGAAAAACCTTTCCGCTGCCCTCCAAGCGGTAAATGATCCACTAGAAAATCAGTTGGAATATATGAATAGTAATAGACCCTCCAAGCCTAATTTACTTGGTGCACCTAAGCCCTCCAAGCTTCTTGCTCTAACAGGGTTACGCCGAACATTGTCTTCTCTAGCTTACCGAATCCCACAATAAGCTTCATATTGCATCCGTCATCCTTGGCATCTTCCAATGCTTCCCAACACTTCAAAAACACTCAACACTCTAAATGGGTGTGGGTAGTATTTGGATACAAATCTCCTCTCAATGGGTATAACAATGGGAGAGGGAATGAGAGGAGACTATAAAGATTTCTCTCTAAGAATGAGTAGCTCTCTCTCTAATGAGGTAGATGTGTTGTAGAAACCTCTCTTAGGGTTTTTCTCTCTAAATAGCCACACTTACATTTCGTGGGAATAAGGGTATTTATAGTAGGGTATGTGAGGAATGTGAAAAGTCAGTTTTCATCCAAACAGGGCATTCTGGCGACTTCGCCTCGCAACTGGAATGAGTCACGAGTTTGAGTCGTGAGATAACTTCTAGGCCAGACTATACTTTTTGTCCTGTAGTGCTCCAGCTGTCGTGACCCTTCAACTCCCTACATCCTTCACATGTGTGCCACTTTGGCAACTTGCCAGTCACAAGATCCAGTTATGAGACTCCTTTGAATGCACACATCTTGAGTTTCTTCACACTCTCTCACACATAACCCTTACATTATTCCCACCTAAATACAGAGTTTCTACATGCTAAATTACAAGCAAATTTGGCACGGAATAAAGTCAACACATGGTTGATTAAATTCAACCTTATAGGGGCCAACACACACACACTTATGTGGCTTTGCCACTATTTATGAGTCCCTTTTTCTTACCTTTATTTTAAGGGTCACCACTGACCATTGATTTTGTATTAGGTGTGATTGGGCACCTATAGATTTAATTCATTTTAAGTTACCTAATTAGACATGGTAAAATAGGTCAAAATTTTCTAACCTAACTCGAAAAATACCTGACACGAACCCGATTTTTTTCACCCAAAGTAAAAACGTGTTGACTCGTGACCTGACCCGTGTTTTT
This sequence comes from Quercus robur, assembly GCF_932294415.1. NCBI lineage: Eukaryota > Viridiplantae > Streptophyta > Magnoliopsida > Fagales > Fagaceae > Quercus > Quercus robur. The sequence continues at coordinate 3,914,893 of NC_065537.1, forward strand.
TGCAGGTTAACCTGACCCAACCCGCGACCTGACCCGAAACCGAACCATTTTTTTAAAACTTTTTTTTTTGGGTAAAAAAAATTAATGAAATTAAGACAATATTGGTTTAATTGTTTGTAATGAGCTTTAAGTAAACAATTAAGACATTTACATAACTGCATGCAAATTAATTGAAATATGAATGATTAAGCATTTCTCTAATGAGTAAAGATTTTTAGATATCAAATAGCAAAATAAATGTTAAGATAATCTGGTTACAATAAAGTTAAAAACATAGATTTAAAATTGTAGACATGTGTGAGAAACATTTACAAGGGTGAAAATAGTGAAGCCAAAGTATCAAATTAACATAAATTATAAATGCTTAGACCTATTTTTTAACAATTTATGTCCAAAATAAACGGCTTTTGAAAGTAAATTATGATATTTCCTAAAGTGTGTATTGTTCAACAATGATATGATATTCATGAACGAGATCATGTATAAATAAGTAAACAATCAAACTTTAATGTATATCTCAAATTGAAATACAGTTCCAACCACAATTGACAATAGATTATAAAATTAATTTTCAAAATTGTAAATTTCTTATATGTTTTTATTGTTTGTCAAATGAATTATCCAATAAGTCATTTGTGATTTTGTTTTATATTTGGGGATGTTGATATTGTGTAGAAATAAAACATGTATATTTATTTTACGTATCTTTATGTTATTTTGTTTTAAATAGCAATGTTAGGATTTGTATAATTTTAAAATTATTGAATAAGTATTAATAAGTATAGTTCATTCTTGATATAAGTGGTGAATTCAAAGTAATGTATTTTACATCAAGTAATTTGTTGCATGACTTTCCAAATGGCAAATACATGTTGTTTTCTTTATTAAAAAAAAAAAAATCATGTGAAAAATATAGGTCAACTTGATCCAACTCGACTCGACCCGCAACCCGATTGACCCAAACCCATTTTTAACCTGTTTAAAATTACCCATTTTTGACCCACAACCCATTTGACCCGCAACCCGATTGACCTGACTCAAACCTGACCCGACCTGCCCATTTTGCCATGTCTATACCTAATTAACTAAACCAATTTTAAGGGGTTTATTAATTAAGGTAAATCAAAAGTCTCGAACCAAAGATCTTGGACTCCGAAGTTTGGTTACGTGTGCATAAGATGTTAGGTACCCCACAATGTCTATTTAAAAGATAGTACCTCATTTTAATTTATATCAAACATTACCTTTGAGTGAAGAAATTTGATACTTGGCATTTTAGTTTTTGAAATAAGTTTTGCACAACCAATACGTATATATTGGACCTTTAAGTGTTTGACTATTTTGTAACACATGCACAAAATATTGGATTGAAACAACTAGGAAGTTTGATACCTTAAACCCTAATAAGCCAAGAATGTATTGACTCATTGTGATATATTAATTGATTAATTGGCCAAGTTTATCAATTAATTAAATTAACATGCAATGTACATGGCAGCACAAACAAATCACCAATTAAACTAAGTATGCAGTGGAAATTAAATTGATACAGTGATTTGTTTACGAATAGAGAAAACCTACACAGAAAAAATTTCACCAGGTGATTTTAAGGTTACCACTCCTAAGAATCCATTATTATCAAAACAAGTGGTTACAAATAAAGGAATCTCAGTATCTTATACCAACCTACAGTTAAACCCTTACCCCAATACCTAATTGAACTTGTTCTATAATGACAATCTCTCATTTTCAATGCACGGCTCCCAATACGTGACTAACCAATTTCGTGGATCTCAGTACACAACTTAATCACCAACTTGAGAAGAATGTTGGCCACAAAGTTTTTCAGTTCATCACTCAATGAAGATTAAGAAGCTCCTTGTTCATAAAACCCTACGGTGTACAAACACAACGGCTTCTTCAAGAGAAATATGAATTAGGGCAAATTCTGTCTTTGGTTACAATTTGCATGAACAAGACTTTACTTCACACTTGTGCAACTATGCCACCTTTGACGACCCTTAAAATAATCCTTATATATGTTTAGAGTTGTGAGAAAAGAAGACCTAAACACATACTCACGATTGGATGAAAAACAGCTCTGAAAAACTGAGTTTCATAAACCTCAAAAGATAGCCATCTATCGAGCTAGCTATCGAGCCACAGGCTTCATCAGCTTTTAAACCTCGATAGATGCTAGTTTAGTCGAGCTAGCTGTTGAGCTTTAAAATTCAGCACTTCATCACTTGATTCTTGGACAGACTTACATGGCTTTAACACTTGAACTTGAAACATTGTTTCTTGAAGCATTAAACACATCCTAGATCTACTCAATTATAAGTAAAGTGTGTTTTGTCAAAGAATTAGCCAATTACATAAAATGTTGTCATATGTTCCTAACATTGAATCACATATGTTCTAACAAACCCCAAGGTGGGTAGCACAATAGGTTGGAGATCATGAGTTATGAAGACTAGGTCTCTAGTTTAAATCTCTTCTTTGACATCGTGCTGGGACCGAAATTCACTCATCCAAAATATGAAAGTTTGATGCCTTACCACTGGTTGCATCCGTCTTTTTCCAATTGGATAGTGATACTGGTTTGGGTTTCTCGTGGAATATGTGGTGAACCAGAAAATAAACCCTGACAAGAGATCCAAGAAGGAATCCAAGGTTGATGCAATAATGATCTGCTCTCAATATAAGCAAAAACATTTGCTCCAAAAAGCACCAAATTAGCTATATTTGATGCATGAATTGCCATCCTCTCACTCCGAGCAAGCTGCTTCATTTCATCCTGATAAAGCAGTGTTTAATGCCACACAAGTCTTCAGTTAAGAAAGGTATGCAGTAGTCAGAAGTATCATGCTTTTGGTAACCATTTAAGTTCTTGAACTTTTTTATTGATCATCTTAATACTTGGTTCTAAGTCATTACTGATACAAAACACTCTGACTAAATAGTTGTAATTAAAAAAAAATTGCCTTTATTTTGCATAATTGAATTAAAAAAAATGCATTCCTTTGTTTTCCTACAATTTAAAATCAGAGCAGGAACTACTTGTAAATATGCCCTCTTAAACTTGAGCTAGTTCAGCACTAACTTTTTGCCCAATTAGGAAGCCAAACATGTTTATATTAAGATTGTCCAAAACACATCGAACATTGAAACTTAATAAAAAGTTACGGAGAATAAACAAAACAACCATGTCAACCAACCTCTGTGACACTTCCAGGACAACCACCTGTTTCAGTCATGGCCTCCATTTCACTGAACCCTTCAAGGAGCTCTTTTTGTTTCCTATAGTACTCTGTAACCTTGGTTCGTTTCCCTGAGATCAAGAATCAATGAAAAAAAATAAGTGAATCAATGAACGTCTTTAATTGGGAGATTCTTCAGCAAGGCTCACAGACAGATGGAAATGGCCCAAATTATCATCTATGAAACCATTTTTACAAATAAATTGAACATCATGCAAGAGAAGCAGTAGGAAAAATTAAGAGCATTAACAAATTAATTTCAAACTGCTGTCTTAAGAAGAAAATATTCTCTTAAGGGCAGTAGAACAATGCAAGCATATAGAGATTCAACTGATATATGCAATACAAAACAAGTTGGAAATGATCCAGTCAGTTATTCATTCAAGGCTCTGCTACCTCAGTACCAGGCTAGCCATTCAAGGCTGAAAGCATTGGATACAATGGAAATCATACTTCTTTTTACTGCAACCTTAATGGCAATAATGTCACCGAGAGTTTCTTCATTAAATTAAATAAACTAGCAATTTTATATGCTTCTGTGGTAGATGAGACACAATCCCATTCTTAGACCATTTCGGATCAAATGAAAATAGATTAATTAGCATACTAGATCTAAACAACCTTGAAGATTGTTCACTGAGTTGAACTTTGTGACAAAAAATTCAAGACAACAAATTTTAACATTTTCTGAGATAATCTAAAATCTTAACTAGAAAAACCTTGTCATAACTCATTACAGGCCTTGCATTACTTATTTTTCATTTCCCAAAAAAACTTTATTTAAATGGATTATTAACCGGTGCCCTAAGGACACTCGTTAGCATTTCCCTATATGTTTATTTTGTAATCAACTTTTACGCAGCTGAGTCAACCCCAACTCAAATTCCAAGAGAATCTTGTTAATGACCTCATCTATGCATATTTAAAACTCACCTTAGATATTTTAACTTTCACTTATTTTTTTTATAAATAAAAACAAAAGATATGTGAAGAAAAGCCTGGACCCAATGGATAGTTTTAGCCACTATGGACCAGGAGTTCAAATCCAATTGTTTTAAAGAAAAAAAATTACAAAAAATGGAAAGCATTTCTGGGAAGTGGGAACATTCTTGTTGATGTCAGCTAAGTCAACTGAGCTAAAATCAAAATCACATTGAATGATACGGTACCAGCCACGGAAAGGACAAAAAAAGAAGAATCATGTCTATACAAATATCATTGACAAATGAATTAAAAAGTGAAAAAAGATGAAATTATTCTAGCAATAATATGTGCAAAATCTATCTAGCCTTCCCTTATTTGAAATTTCCATGAAAGAGAAGCATTTAAAAGACCTAAAAATAATAAATAACATATAATGGCATCATTTAGCAAACTCTAATATTTGGGACCAGAGGTTATTGTTGATGGTACAACTTTTCTTTGGGACTAGGAGGCAGGGGTGGGAGTTTTTCAGGGGAAACAACAATGCCATGGCAATGTTAGTAGTTATTGATACAAGTCTTTTTGAGAGAGATACAATTTACATGAGCACAGTCACTACCTTTAATTGTGAAGATTTTTTGTGTGTCCCTTGCCTGTTTGGTAAGACGGTTTCAAACCACACGTTTAAGTAAAAATTTTTAAATTTGACTTTTTTCAAGGTACAAATTTTCAAACTAAAGCTGAAAGATAAACTGTATTAAACAGGCTATAAGTCTTTCAAATATATCATCTGCATCATAGAAAGTTTATCTCTTTGTTGTTTTTCTTACTTCAATTCTTTTATGCCTTACCCCATAATTAATTTTCAGTGATTCTGTATATAGTGGAAAGCCCCTCTAAATTAATCCTAGTTAATTTCATATAATTGGTCACTTTTTCTGAGTTTTGACAATCATGGTGATAGTCCTCTATAGAGTGCATGTATAATATGAGTTTCATTTTATCCTCCACATTCTTTGGCCTTCAATTTGCTATATCCGATTACCAAAAGTTTGTTTCATTTAGTGATAAACATATTAATAGCTCTACAGCCAATGATAACAAGGAACTAAGTTAGAAAGAGTTTGTTTGAGAGAGAAACAAAAAGACAAGGCAATGAGAATGAAGAAGAGAAGGCTTACTAGTACGAAAAAGCTGTGGGAAAGTACTATGATGATGGTCATCATCATCTACGTTTTGCTGTGGCAGACAAAACTCCTTAATATTGAGTCTCCATGAAGATGTTGTCTGGCTTGACACTTTGGCACTTGTGTCAACTTCTGATGGCCAAAAAGGCTCAATTCTGCCATTTTCGCCTATCACAGTTCCACTCTCACCCATTATATCTCTCTCAAAAACTCTCTTTTTTGTATTTGATCATTTCCTGAACCAATAATGCCTTGCAAAGTTTCCTTATATATACAGCACAAGCAACTACTACAACTACTACTGCAAAGTTTGTAACTTTGTAACTGCCCTTGCTTAATGTGTGGAGGGACAGAGACAGATGAATAGTATCTATACTTATACCATTTTGCATGGCATTATGTGGTTATCTAGAAAGCACGGACGCGGCTGGGAGGGTGGCGCACCCGAGTCCGACGCGGCGCGACGCGGGACGCGGCGTCCGACGCGGTTGATCGCGAGTCCGGCCGCGTCTGATTTTTTTTTTTTTTTTTTTTTTTTTTCTCCGATTCGAGCCGAATCGGCTGGATTCGCGCCGACGCGGCTCGATTAGCGCCGAATCGGCTTCGATTCGCGCCGAATCGGGCTGATTCGGCCAGAATCGGGCCGTATCGGCCATATCGGGTCGTATCGGCCGGCGACCGATACGGCCGAAACAGGCCGGAAACGGCCGAAATCGGCCGAAAACGTCCGAAATTGGCCTTAAAACTCGCCGGAGCAGCCGAAATTCTGACTCCGGATGTGTTTTTTGCCTTCTTCTTTCTTTGTTTTATGAATAAAATATATTAATGTGTTTTTTAAGAATATTTTTATAGTAAAAATATATAGAAAATATAAATAAAAATATTTTTAATAATTTTTTAATCGCCGAGTCCCGCCGCACCCGCACCCTACTTTTTCAAAAATTGCCGAGTCCCGCACCCGCACCCTAGTCCCGAAACGCACCCGTGCTTCATAGGTGGTTATGGACAGAATCTAGGACCACAATTAACCTTTTTGGCCACAACTTCACCTCAAATCACATTGTGGGTGGTAAAGAAAAAGTGGTGGGCCTATGAGAAAGTATTAGATAGCTAACTAATACACACTAAGGGTCCGTTTGGTTGGAGGAGTGGAAAAGTGGAAGGATGGAAAATTGTGGAATGATGGAAAAGTGGGAGGATGGAAAATATTTAGTTTTCCCTCTTATGTGTTTGGTTGGAAGGGTGGAAAAATGGGAGAGTGGAAAAATCTTTTGTTTGGTTGGAGAGAAAAAGAGAATGATGAAAAATATAATTTATATAAATTGACTATTATACCCTTATTACATAATAGGTAAGAAATAAATTTATTTGTACTTATTAAATAATATAAAATTTACCACATTATATATATATATATATATATATTTATGTTATTATTTTTATTATTATAATGTAAAACTTACTTTTTCTATTTTACATCATAATTTTTACAAAACACCCACATCAATTTGTCTATTATACACACTTTCTTTATTAAAATAATATTTCTTTTCTCTTTTTTTATTTCCCACCTACCGCCACCTAACCCCTCCTCCTTTTTTCTGATTCATAACACTCTCTTATCTCTATCAATTCTCGGCCTCTCTTTCTTCTCCTTCTTTCTTTGTTTTTTTTTTTTTGTTTTTGAGAATCTTTTTCTTTCCTCTTCTTCTTTTACAATTTGAGTTCTATGCTTTTATTATAGATGATGATTTTGGGTTGGGTTTGATTAAGGGCAGTGATTTTGGGCGGAGATAGCAAAAATTTTGGGTGGAGAAAATGGTGATTTTGGCATTTTCTTCAGCATCTTCTTCTTTCTTTCTTCTTCTTTTTCAATTTCGGATTGATTATTTATATGAATTTGTATATGGGTTTGATGAATTTTTATATGGGTTTGATGAATATGGGTGTGCTGTTGATTTTCTGGGTTTGATATAGGTGTGTTGTTGATGAATATGGGTGTGCTGTTGATGAATTTGTAGACGTTGGGAGAGGGCAGTCCAGTAATTGCACAGTGAGAACGTTTTCTCTCCACAGTTTTCCTCCCGATTTGGGAGGAAAATAATTGTGGGTCCGGGTGAAAAATAATCCATCCCATTTTCCATCCGTCCCAGTTTTCCTTTGCTTCCCAAACAGTGGAAAACACTGTTTTCCATCCCATTTTCCATCCAAAGTTTTCCATCCTCCCTATAATCCTCCCAACCAAATACAGCCTAAATTTCACAATAGGTTGATGTAGTCAACTTTGAGTGGGTGACACTTTTCATCCACTCCTGTTTATATAAACTCATCACTTTTTATCAACCACTTACAATCAACTACATCAACGTCGTGAGATTTGGTGTGTTCGTACCATTGTTGTTTAACTTTCAACAAATGTTAGCCACATTACATTAATTGTAATCGATAAAAACTAGCCAAGTCTTTGTTTCATTTCGGATTGGAACAAGTATATATTGTGTCCTCATTCAACAAGGTTACAAGGTCGTAGAACCAGCCAGCAAATTATATTAAGATTTATGATAAGTACTATAAGTTATAACTATTACCTATTAATTTTTTTAGCGATGTTTTTCTAACTAATAGTCAATTTATTTTTATTTTTATTTTTATTTTTGGGGTTGTTTTCTTTATGCATGGTTGTCTTACCATCAGGGCTCTTTTTTTTTTATTCTTTAAAATTTGTCCTTTGCTTTTAATCATACGGCAATAATACTACCTTTTCAGGGATAGTAACTAGAAAATATATTACACATATTGAACCATTTTTTGATTCATAAATTTAAAAAAATAAAAATTGTGGGGCCCAATGATCCGTGGGCCAAGCCCATTTACTTGTTGGGATCCAAAGGCCCAAGCCGAGGAAGGTGATGGCCCAGGCTCGGCAATACAAATACGAAGTAGCCTTGGGACACAGCCGAGGACAATTCAGTCCTCGGCATAATCGAGATCTCACGAGAAGAAAGGGCAAAAATGGTATAGAAACAACTTTGGAAAAAATCTAAAATATCGGTGCCAATAGAAAGGGGTATGCTGGAAAGTGTAATGACCAGGGAAAGTTGCCCTTATTGCCATTCAATATTCTGCACCTGACAGAGCCATACTCTCCAGCTTTTACAAACCACCCCCAACCACTCTGAGTATGGGCTGATGGGACAAGTATCAGTCTTGGAATGTCGATCCTACACGTGGATGAATGATAAAAGATACAGGCTAGTATAAAAGGGAAAGTAAGCAATTCATAGAGGGGGCTGGGAAAAATGGCCAAAAAACCAGAGCCTCCCAGCCCGCCTCCAAGAGAAAGACTCCAGGGGTGAAGACGACTTAACCATGTATGGATACCACGAGAAACCCATCGCTCGGTGACCAAGGCCTAGCCTTTCAAACCCACGCTCTACAAATGATATTGTTTGGGCCTTTTTACGTGCGAACCCAATACTGTAACGGGGCGTTACCAAATTGTGTCCTTACAAAAATAAAAAAGTGTACAGTTATCTATTTTTTAGCAAAAAGTTAACAAACTATATAACATTTCTTTTTCTTGATTTTTATTCCATAATTGCTTTATAATCACCTTTTTTTTTTCTTTTTCTTTTTTTGTGGGGTGGCTGATTCCATAGTTTGCAACAATGTATTTTGAGCATCTTTGGATTTATATTCTGAATGTGGCCCTCCTTGCCTCCTTTCTTTTAAATAAAATTGCTTTTGATCATGCGGTTATGGTACTACCTTTCCCAAATAGTTTATTCATATAATTCAATTCATATAGAAAAATGTCTAGTTCATCCCCTAAAAATAAAAAATAAAAATCTCCGTGTTGAATAATTTTACATAATAGATATAAGAACAAGATAGTAAAGAGCCAAGAACCCAAAGAAAGCATCAAAAGCCAATGTTATTGTTTATTGCAAATCAAAAAGAATTTCGTGGGGTAAAGTTTTCCCACGTCAGAAGACAGGGTAACAGACCTGCCCATCTACAAGCAAGACACGCGTTGGGCATTGTTGATTATGTTACTTGAATAGAGGAGAATCCTTGCTTTCTTAAGCAAGCTCTTGACCATGATGTAATAAGTTTTTCAAAATTTTAATAAAGTTTCAATATTTCGCATCCAAAAAAAAGAAAAAGAAAATTATTTAAATCCTAATTGACTCCTATCCTTTAATGACTTAATCATGCTAATATGGAAAGTGAACACAATTTTTTTTTTTTTTTTATTGAGATTTTTATTAAAAAAAGTTTTATGATCATTGGTTTTTTATTTTATTTTTTGGGTTGTTTAAGTGACATATTAACCCACATGCCCCATATGTTGTTGATTGTAGAGCTTTTATTCTTTTCTAGAATAATAAGTAGGTAGATTCCACAGCTTGCAGCAATGCATTTTTAGCACCTTTGAATTTTTATGTTTAATGGAATGGAATTAATGGAACCGCCCTCCTACCTCTTTTCTTCTATGTAATATATTCCTTTTGATCATACAGCAATAGTATTATCTTTCTTAAATAACTTCATTAGGGAAAAATGTATTTTTCACTCTCTTGCCCCTTCATAATTTAAAGTATAACCATTTAGTCATGTCTATTTTTCTTTTTCTATGTGACTAATAGAATATAGATGCATCCTCTCTCTTTTTTTAAATGAAAACGTAAGATAGAGAATTTATTTTATTCAATTTCACGATTTACAAAGAGAAAGAGACAGGATGGACCACTCTTCAAACCAAACATTGGTTTAATTACTCATTCTACTTAGAAGCTAAATTAGCTCTAATACATTTACTAGCTAGGAACACTAACAAAATAAATAAGTCTAAAACCTGTCACGCTTTTTCTCTCGCTAGTGCTGTCTCTGGACGGCGCTCTCGATGGTGAAATCCTAGTACCTATCATTGGATAGGCTCTATTTCCCCTCTCTGGTGGAAAACCGGTCCCACCCCATCCTGTACTGCCTCACCATTTTCCTTATGCTCTCTGCTCTCATACCATACCATTGACCCGTCCTTTCCTTCTTATCCTTTCTCCTCGCAATCTCTGCACACTCTCTGCACTCACACCGTTCCTTTGACCCATCCTTTTCCTTCTTATCTTTTCTCCTCACAGTCTGCACTCCCACCGTGGATGACCTGGCTGGCAAGTGCGCCCGTTTGATGCTCAACACACAAGAGAGTCAAACGGTCCCACTAACACCAACCACAGAAGACAACACCAGAGTTCTAATCGCAAAACTCTTCACCAAGCGCCGAGTCAACATCGAGGCGCTATCAAGAACACTCCGAAGCATGTGGCGTTCTATCCAAGAGTTCGAGATCCGTGACCTTGTCTCCAACACGGTCTTACTCCTCTTCTCTAATGAGGCAAATGCTCTCAAGATCCTGGAGCAGCAACCATGGTCTTTTGACCAAGGTTTTCAGACCCGGACCGTTCATTGAACCGTAAAAGAGAGAGGTTCAAGGTTTTTAAGGTCGAACCGAGATCGAACCGTGATGACGTCATAATTAATTTAATAATTATTTTAAATATATATAACATTAAATTAATAAAAAAAATATAAAAATTAACTAAAATAGTCCAAAACAAATATAGATAGTATTTTTTATAACATAACTTTCATAATACAAATGAAAATTATTAAATTCTAAAAAAACATAAATAGCTATTGAGTTTCTAAATTATTTTTAAGTCATGACAAACATACTTTAGTACCCAATAATTTTTATTTTATGAAACTCAATAAAATAGTTAAGAGACAAATTAGTTATTTGCTCATGGCCAAGCCCATTTGACTGTGGATCATTTTTTTTTTTTCCCAAACCCATCTGAATAGTCATTGTTCACCATTTATCATGAATTAAAAAAAAAATCAAAAGCTAGATCTGACTCCATGCATTTAAAAATGGTCAAAGTTAAATAAATAACAAACTCCAAGAAGAAGGAAGTGCTTGACAGCAAGCAAGCAGTATATTGTGACAGCAAGCAAGCACGCAGAGCAAAGAAGAAGTCTCCCGAAGCAGTAAGTCTACATCATTTTTAGCAATATTTTTACAACAAAATTTATGTAAAAAATTGTTACTAGTTTTAATTTAAACCCACCATTGAAATTATTTTTTTACTCACCAATATTAATTAATAACAATCTATTATTTAAAATTTATTGTGAAATATTGTGAAAATATTATAGCAACATTTAATTGTGATTTTTTATTTTTTTTATTCTTTATACTTCCTCCCCTTCCGTCCATACGTTTCTTTTCCTTTTCTTTTCTTTTTTTTTTCTCTTGTTTTTTTACCTCCACACACATATCCCCATCCCCACTGACCCACTCCTCTCAAGTCTCATCATGTTTTTATTTTTCAAGAACTCTTCCTCCATTGACCAGACCGTGTCCTCTCTACTTTTATTTTTCTTTCTTCATCTCTAGCTCTATCTTTCTCATTCTCTTTCTCTCATACTCTCACCCTGTCACACACACATTATCGGCGGAGAACAAAGCCGAAATTTAAAGCTTGATTCGCCCAAGAGAAGAGTTTTTGAATAGAGGGAGTTGCGTGATGTACTCTGAAGAGAGAAGTAGAAGAAGAAACATAAAGACATGTTGTGTTTCTCTGGAGATGGCAGTGGCAATGTTTCTGAAGACATGATGTACTCCCAGCAGAGTTGTGTTTCTTTTTCTTTTGTTTTTCTGTGTTTGTTTGTTTGTTTTTTTTTTTTTTTTTTTTTTTTTGAGGTTCAGATTCACGGAAGCAAGGAACCGTGAGAAGCGGTTTGATCACGGTTCTCAGAACCGTGAGATCCGACCGTGGTTCTCACGGGTTCTTGCTATTTTCCCATGGAGCGGTTCTTGAGGCTAAACGAACCGTAAACATGAACGGTTCGAGGTTTTTCCGGTCGGACCGTACGGTCCGGTCCGGGTTTCAAAACCTTGCTTTTGACAAGTACCATATTGGTCTCTATAAACCTACGGAGCATGAATCAGTGGAAGCCGCCACCTTTGACTACGCTACATTCTGGATCCAACTACACAACCTACCCATCACACGCATGAACAAAGCCAACGCAGAGGCCATTGGACGAACCTTGGGTAGAGTTAAACAGGTTGATACCTCTCTGAGTGGCGAATGCCGAGGAAAATATATCAGAGTTCGGGTCACTCTCGATATACGCCAGCCCCTCTCACGTGGCTGTTTTGTGGACATGGGAAACTCTGAACCTTTGTGGATCTCAGTCCAATATGAAAAGATGCCAATTTTTTGCTACTGGTGTGGCTTATTAAACCACGACGAGAAGGACTGTAAAGCCTGGCTTGATAGTAACGGCACTCTGAATAAGGATAATCAGCAATACGGTCCTTGGTTGAGGGCCAACACCACCAACATACAACAACCTCAGGTAGTGAACAGTAGAACCACCCACACCTCACCGCCTCCTCCAAACCACCGCCCCACACCCTCACCACAAACAAAACCGTTACCTTCGTCAACCATAACGGCTGTCCCATCACAGCAAACACCATCATCAATATCACCTGAAAATCACACTACACCATCATCAATACCACCCGTGAATCATGCTACACCCCAAAAACCGTTGCCTACAAATATGGAAATATTATCTGACCCTGATCTTTTCCATGCACACATCACGGACATTGACCATGCATTAAACTCCTCTCCAAATCAAAAATCCATGACCCCAACAACACAGCTGGCACATGACCCTAAACCACAACACGACACCAACACCTCCACTCACCTCAGCACCATACCAACTGTGGGCCCAAAACTTGCAACTTGGCGTAGGATTGGCCCTCCCACCCCACATGCAATGGAATCCTCAAATGAACCCATACTGGACCCAAAACATAAAAGTCAAGTTCTGGATACTCAGAACGCCATTTTCACTCAGAAAAAACACAGGACCTTGGAGGATGAAACAAAAGCTTTGGGAAAACTCATGGCTGACAACTTGGGATCGGCGGTGGATGCTAGGCAGCACCGCCGGGAACAATGAGTGTTTTAAGCTGGAACTGTTGGGGGCTTGGGAACCTCTGAACAGTTAAAGCTCTTAAGAGAGCCATGCAGCAAAAAGATCCCATTTGTGTCTTCCTGATGGAGACAAAGCTCACCACAGAGCAACTATACGACATGAAGCAAGAATGGGTTTACAACCAAGGTCTCATAGTCTCAAGTACTGGTCTCAGTGGAGGTCTTGCTCTTTTATGGAAACCTGGAACTCAGGTACACGTCCAAAATTTCTCCCGATGGTTTATTGATGCCCATATAATTTGTGACAACACAGGTACAAAGTGGAGACTTACCGGTTTTTACGGGCACCCCGAAACATGCAAACGTGAGGAAACGTGGACTTTGCTGGAATCTTTGCGGCACTCCACCGACCTTCCCTGGCTTTGCATTGGCGACTATAATGAAATTGTCAGTTGCACGGAAAAGAGTGGTGGCTCCTTACGCCCTACCAGACAGATGGATCGTTTTTGCTCTGTCATTCATACATGCGGCTTCATTGACTTAGGATTTGTTGGCCCTCCATATACCTGGTCTCGAAATCACCATGTTGAAGGCAGAATCCACATTCGCCTTGATCGAGCATTAGCCACAACTTCATGGAAAACTCTCTTCCCGAATGCCACCGTCCACCATATCTCCCTGTCCACCAGTGACCACTCCATGTTGGCAGTACACTTGCAACCCCACAGACACATCCCACAGCATCGAACCCAACGTCCATTCCGCTTTGAGGCAATGTGGCTAAGGGATCCTCGGTGCACCGAAGTCGTCCAAGAAGCTTGGAGTGAGGGTCTATACAAGCCTGTTGGTGTACCTATCACCAATTGCCTTGACAGTTGCAAAGCCCGTTTAGCTCATTGGAACAAAACAGAATTTGGCCACGTGGGAAGGCAGATCACTCGGTTGGAAAAGGAACTACAAGCCATTGAACACAACCCGCAACACAACTTTGAACAGATACAGAGTGTCCGTAAATCACTTAACTCTTGGCTGGATGCTGAGAACACTATGTGGCACCAGAGGGCAAAACACATGTGGATCACTGATGGAGACCGCAACACATCTTTTTTCCACTAGAAAGCCTCGAACCGCAAGCAGAGAAATACCATCCATGGCCTCACTGATGATTCTAGAGTGTGGCAAGAAGATGGCCAAATTGTGGAGAATATAATATTAGATTATTTTTCTAATATTTTCAAAACAAACGGGCCCACTGACACATCTATAGTTATTGATGCCATTCAACCAGTAGTCACTGCCTCCATGAATAGTTTTTTATGCCAACCTTTCCAAGCTGATGAGGTCCACAAAGCGCTCAAACAGATGCACCCAAAAAAATCACCAAGTCCTGATGGTATGCCACCCCTCTTCTACCAGCACTTTTGGTCTCTATCTAGTGAGTGTGTCACAAAAGCTGTACTTGACTTTCTCAATCTGGGCATCATTCCCCTAAAGTTTAATGAAACTCATATTATTTTGATTCCAAAAATAAAAAATCCCACCAAGATAACACAGTACAGGCCTATTAGCTTGAGTAGTGTCATCTCCAGGCTAGCCTCTAAAGTCATTGCTAATAGACTAAAACGTTTCCTCCCAAAAATTATCAGTGAACATCAAAGTGCTTTTATGTCTGAACGCCTTATTACTGATAATATTCTTGTTGCTTTTGAGACCATGCATTATCTAAATCAAAAGAGGACTGGTAAAAATGGGGAGATGGCCTTGAAACTTGATATGAGTAAAGCTTTTGACAGGGTAGAATGGGGCTTTCTTAGAGATGTAATGATAAAAATGGGTTTTGATGGTAGATGGGTAAAACTTATGATGCAATGTGTTACTTCTGTTACTTACTCAATCGGGTTGAATGGCAGCCCCCGTGGACACATTGTCCCATCTAGGGGCCTAAGACAAGGAGACCCTATCTCCCCTTTCCTTTTCTTATTTTGTGCAGAAGGACTCTCATCTCTTCTCCAACAAGCCACTTCAAATGGCACACTTCATGGAGTCGCAGCTTGCCCACAAGGCCCACGGATCTCACATCTCTTTTTTGCAGATGACAGCATCATTTTTTGCCAAGCCACAGGGGAAGAATGCACCCATCTTGAGCAAGTATTGGACACGTATGAACAAGCTTCTGGCCAAGAAATAAATCGGGACAAAACTGCCTTATTCTTCAGTCACAACACCGCACTGGACATTCAGGAAGACATCAAGCAACATTTTGGAGCCGAGGTCATAAAACAACATGAGACATACCTGGGACTACCTTCCTTGGTGGGTAGATCGAAAAGGAACACCTTCTGGGCACTAAAAGAGAGACTTGATAACAAGCTGTCTGGCTGGAAAGAAAAAATGCTCTCACAAGCAGGGAAGGAAATACTCATTAAAGTGGTGGCTCAAGCAATCCTAACCTATACTATGAGTGTCTTCAAGCTTTCGGATACACTTTGTGATGAAATGACTAGCATGATCCGTGCTTTTTGGTGGGGACAATCCAACGGTAAAAATAAAATGGCTTGGCTATCTTGGGACAAAGTCTGTACTCCTAAGGAAATGGGTGGTTTAGGATTTCGTCATCTCAAATCTTTCAACTTGGCACTCCTCGCCAAACAAGGATGGAGACTGCTGTGAGGGGGTCTTTTTCGGGATACTCAGGCCCGAGGATCCCGAGCCTGAATGAAAAGGAAAAAGGGGATTTAGTGGACTGGGCCTTGACTCACCGCAGTTAAATGGCTGTTTAAGAATCAAGTGAATGCAGAGAATGTTCCTGACATCATACAAAAAAAAAAATGACAAACAAGGATATCGAGGAGTGCCAAAATTAACAACGCAAGTTCAGAAGGAAAGATTAAGCAGGATTAGCAAGACAATAAAAAAAAGTACTGTGGGGATCCTGGGAACAATATTTCATTAAAGCATTATCTATTTGATTACAGCAAGCTTACTAGGACGTGATACAAGGTCCAATCAAGCTCAAAAATTGCAGCCTTGAATGACTATTTCAGCCTTCAAAACTTGCGAAGTTTGATTCTCGTTGGATCCAAGTATGTGCCATAGTTGCTTTTACAGGATATCGGGAAGCAGTATTTGTTTTTCCCTTGGTATTTTCTTTCTGCCTAAACTTTCTGATAATTGTTCTAGAGAATCTCTTCCTTCTATTGTGTTTCTTTCTTTTTTTTCTCGCTGCCTTCTTCACAGCCCATCCTCTCCTTTTATAGTGGAGTTTTCTGGGCGCCTTGGGGGACCGTTGGTTCCCCTGTTTTGGTCTTTTGCAAACAGAGTATGTTCTGTCCTCATCATTTCGGTAAGTCCCCTTTTCCGTTTTCTCTCATTCTTTCCTTCTCTTGGTTCTGATTCCTTCGAAAGCTTCTGGTTGGCCATCCTCTTTGGGATGTGCTGAGGTATGCCCTTCTCGGCATCCTTACTTCTGATGTCTTTTACTTTTCCGTTTCTTTCCTATTTGGGCGGAATCCTGTTCTGCTCTTTTGAAATCGTTTTTGTTAACATTCTTCTTCCTTGTTTTTGGTTCCCCGACGCCTTTTCTGTCTGTGCCATGAAAGGTCGCTTGCGTCCTTTTGCTTTTTTCTTGTTTTCTTTCTATCGATCTGTCCTGGTCTTCTTTTTTCTTCGCGCTTTATTGATGGTGCCCGAGGATCCTTGCGTCTTATACTTTGCTGTGATGTTCTCTCTTTTTCTTCTTTGGTTGCTTTTCCTTTTCTGGGCTTCGGGATCCTCAGGGCCTTTTGTATAATCCCTTTGGACTTGGTCTTTTTTTTTTTTTCTTCTGGGCTTAACTCACTCTTTCTTGGGCTTAGCTTATTCTTTCTTGGGCTTATTTTTACTGTGATTTTTTAGACCTCAACAACTGCAAACCAACACCCAATCTCTGGTGTCCCGTGTTCTAAAAGCCCGATACTTTCCACACACTGATTTTCTTCAAGCTGAGTTAGGCCCCAAGCCATCCTTTGCATGGCGAAGCCTCATCGCAGCACAGTGTGTGGTTAGAAAAGGATGCAGATGGCAGATAGGTAACGGTGACTCTGCCCGGATTTGGCATGACAGGTGGCTCCCACGACCATCCTCTTTTCGTCCCACAACACCACCAAATACCTTGCCTGGAGATGCAAGGGTCAGTGCATTGCTGGATGAACTTACAGGCGAATGGCGGAGTGACTTGGTCAAGCAGATTTTCATGGCCGATGACTCCGATGTGATCCTAAGCATGCCACGCAGCCATAGCCGAGCCACTGACCGATTGGTATGGGCATACACTCCAAGGGGCACCTTCACAATTCGTAGTGCTTATAAGTTAGCCCTTTCTTTATCAAATCATACCCATGCAGCAAGAGCTTCCAATGAGGTGTCCCAACACTTGTTCTGGCACACACTATGGAGTCTCAACATCCCACCAAAACTTAAAATTTTTGCATGGAGAGCCTGTCGCAATATACTCCCTACCAAAGTCAATCTCTGTTATCGTGGGGTTTTAGATGATGCCACGTGCGAAGCTTGCCGCCTGAGGGAGGAAACTAGTGGACACATGTTCTGGGAGTGCATCAAAGCTCAAGACACATGGACAGCTACGGGTCTACCACTGGACACTAGAGGTGTGCGCTTCAGGGAGTACGTAGACTTTCTATGGCACCTTATCTTCATTCAACATGCAAGTAAGGACATGCTTGAGTTGATAGTAACGATCTCATGGTGCATGTGGTATAATAGAAACAAAACTCGACTTGGCTCTCCTCGGCAGTCCAGCCATGACATCATCATGAAAGCCAGATCCATGCTACATGACTTCCACCTTGCCCACTTTCGGTACTGCAATCCCAGTCCTGCAGAAGAAGTTAGGTGGACCCCTCCTGAGTTCCCATTCTATAAAGTCAACATGGATGCAGCGATCTTCAAAAGCACAAAGTCTGTCGGCATTGGAGTCATTGTTCGGGACCATGTGGGTGACGTGCTTGCTGCTTTGAGCACGCAACTTCTGTTGCCACTGGGTCCACTTGAAGCTGAAGCCAAAGCAATGGATATAGCCATCTCTTTTGCAAAGGACATTGGCCTACAAGAAGTCACTTTTGAGTCAGACAATTCAATCCTTATTGGAGCTCTCTTGGACAAGTCAAAGACACCCCTCAGTATTGAAAATATCATCACGGGTATCCACGCCAAGCTACAGCACTTTAGACAACACCAAATGCTACACGTCAAGCGACACGGAAACACACTAGGTCACTGCTTGGCACGCCACGCCAACGGCCTTGATAACTTTGTAACTTGGATAAAAGAAACTCTATCTTTTATTGAATCTGTTGTGATTCAAGATGCTTTGTTATGCTCTTATTATTAATAAAATCCACGTATTTCTCATCAAAAAAAAAAAAAGTCTAAAACCTAAAGTTTCGCATTTATTTTTTGCTGATGACATTCTTGTTTTCTGTTGAGCCACAACAGAAGAGTGTTCTATTTTAATAACAGTTTTGGAGAAGTATGAACAAGCCTCTGGGCAACAACTAAATCGTGAGAAAACTTCCCTCTTCTTCAGTCGAAATACTCCTCAAGCTATTCAAGATGATGTCAAAATCAGGTTTGGAGCAGAAATTATAAAGCAACATGAGAAGTATCTTGGACTACCATCTTTGGTTGGAAAAAATAAACACAATACTTTCCACAAATTAATCGAACCATTGAACAATAAATTGTCTAGATGGAAGGGAAGGAAAAGTTGTTATCCAATGCTAGAAAGGAGATTCTTCTAAAGACTGTTGCACAGGCAGTTCCAACATACACTATGAGTGTTTTTAAATTACCTAATACTCTTTGTAATGAAATGACGAGCATGGTGCATCGCTTTTGGTGGGGTCAAGCTAATGAAAAAAATAAGATGGCATGGCTAAGTTGGGATAAGATGCGTATGACTAAAGAGGAAGGGCTTGGGGTTTCGTGATTTAAAGGCTTTCAACTTAGCATTATTAGCAAAGCAAGGGTGGTAACTTTAGAATGGATCAGACTCGTTAGTGCATAGGGTCTTCAAAGCTCGTTATTTTCAAGATGGGGATTTCTTATCAGCTGAAATGGACAGTCGCCCTTCCTATGCATGGTGAAGCATCATGGCCGCACAATATATTGTTCAACAAGGCTACCAGTGGCAAGTGGGGAACGGCCAAGCCATCACCATAGTAAAGGATAAATGGATCCCCAAGCCCTCCACTTTCAAACTTACTTCCAGACATCCCGAAATACCCACAGATGCAAAGGTCTCTCTTCTCATTGATCCATGTACTCGGGCTTGGCAATTTGATATGATCCATTGATTTTTTTCCCCAGATGACGCTAAAGCTATATTGAGCATCCCTTTAAGTACTAATCTGCCTGGTGATTGATTGGTGTGGGCCTATATAGGGGTAATTTTACAGTTTGTAGAGCATATAGATTGGTAGCGGCTTCGAGAATAGGTAATACCTTTGGGGGAGCATCGAATGAAGATAATAGAAAAATATTTTGGAAGACTATATGGAGGCTAAATGTCCCAAACAAAGTTAAGTCCTTTGCATGGAAAGCAAGCAAGAATATATTGCCTACAAAGGCAAATCTATGTCGAAGGAGAGTTCTGGTTGATCCAATTTGTGCGGCCTGTGACGCTAGAATTGAAAATAGTGCACATCTCTTTTGGGAATGTGATTAGGCTTGTGAGGTCTGGCAACTTTTTGGACTCACATTTGATACCCATGGTCTGGTCTTCCATGAATTTGTGGACTTATTGTGGCACCTGAAATTTTCACAATGTGTGGGGGATTATACTCTGGAATCAGTACTCATGATAGCATGGAATATTTGGCACAACCGTAACCAGTTATGACATGGCAAAGCTCGACAACTTAGCAAGTTAATATTACACAAAGCACGAGTTTTGTTAGAAGAATTTCAAACAACCAACTTCAGCATGCCTCACTTTGTGTCCGATGAGGAGACCCAGTGGGTGGCTCTGCTCAGTCCTGGGTATAAGGTTAATGTCGATAGTGCAACTTTTACTAATTCTCAGTCATTCAGAGTGGGGGTTATTATTTGGGACATCGTAGGTCGAGTGGAAGCAACTATGTCTAAAAGGCTCCCTATTCCTTTGGGAATTCTGGAATCCGAAGCCAAAGCATTAGAGGAGGGAGTCCTCTTTGCTTGGGATGTGGGGGTAAGGAAGGTAGTTTTTGAAAGTGACTCAAAGATAATCATTGATGCTTTATGGGAAGTCAGTGAAGCACTTACTACAATTTGCAATATCATTGAGGGGATTCGGCAAAAGCTACAAGACTTCAGAAGCGTGCAAGTGAATCACGACAAGCAGGAAGGCAATCGTCCAGTACATAACTTGACACAACATGCCAATGATATTTTTGACCATGTAACCTTGGATAAAGGAAAATCCTAATATGATTGAGTCTTCTTTGACTCAAGATGTATTGTTTTTATCGTCTTCTTAATAAAAGTTATGACTTTCTTATAAAAAAAAGTCTAAAACTTTCACAAATTATTGAAACATTCTCTAGAATCCAAGCGAGTTCCAGAGGATATATCTTGTTCGAAGTCAGTATATTGCCACAAGCTCACTGCAAGTACGTACATTGATTCAACAACTATATATCTAAAAATCCACACTCTAAACATAACAATAAAGCTTCAAACATATTAAATTATTATATTTTAAAATTTGAAATATCAAAATTGAACGATTTACAATTGAGGGACAAAAATCAAATAAACCCTATATTCGAAGGACTAAAAATCACAAATTACCCTTTTATTTATATAGAAAAACAATTTCTACTCGCCCATTAAAAGAAAAACCTTTTTTTGGATAATTAATATAGAAAAAACCTAATGAATTGATTTTATTGAAAAATTTATTTATGGTCATGGTTTATTTTTTAATTACTTATATTTAACCTATAAGTAGGGACAAAGTTTAGCTAAATTTTGTCGTTATTTATATTTGTTTTGGGTAAGTGGTTGATTCCAGAACTTGTTGCAACATATTTTAAGCATCTTTGAATTTGTATGCTATTAATGTAAAGCTTCCTGCCTCCTTTTTCTTGCAACTTACATACCTTTTACAATTGTTTATTTTATGCTTCCTCCGATTGTGTTGATTTTTCATTAGATTTAGTAATGGGTGAAAGTGAAACCTTTGTCTAGGGACCAACATAAGATATTAAAGATTAAAGAAAAGCATCTTTGTATATCATACTCAATTTTGTAGAAGTTTGATTGTGTCATAAAATAATAGCTATAGTTCTTGTATTGTTGGCATCTCACGATCATTTTTATGCAAAATGACCAGGACGTCAGTCATTAATTATCTTACATGCTTTGTACACACAGCATCGAATGGTGATGAAACCAACGACTACCTAAATAATAACTTCAGTCAAATATTCAAAAACAGGAAAGGTTGATTATATTTGTTCGTAATTTCCAATGGGAACAAAGTTCTCACGACTCCAACAATGGCTTTATTAGGTTGTTTCTCACAAGTTTCCAATGGCAACAAAATTGCCTTGACCCAAGGATGATGGCACTATTAGCTTGGCTCCTAATCCAGAGCCTGCGTTAATGTAATATTTTAGTGTCGTGACTCGTGAACCTTAACTCTAATACCATTAATCATGATTGGAGGATGTGGTACTTACATATGCTCTTTATTCTAGAAAGATAAAACGCATATAATTAGATCTCCTCGTAGTCATCTATATAGCTAAGATTGAGCTCAATTTAGACTCAATTCATGTAGATGCAACATCTTCACAATTCCAAACCTATCACAAAATCTAGGCACAATCCGGAGAATTAGAGAAGTATTGAATAAGAAAAAAACTTCAACAATAGCTAATTATTAGGCATGGCATATGGCTGTAGTTTTAGGGAAAATCTTGGCAATACTACACAAGAAAGTATGGTGGAACACTTTGTGGTTCAGATGAAGCATAGAATTTACTGTATAAGTTGGAGGCGTTTAGATGTGTGATACAATATAAGCATGCATCAAAATATACCAATTTTAAGACATAATAGTGAATGGAGCTTTAATTTTGCTGAGGCATTCTACTTTGAATGGTGACTCCATTGGAGACGCATGGATATTGATCTGAGTCTGAGTGTACAATTTCCTTTTACCAATTCCGCAGCTCTGAGGCATGTTTTTTTTTATATAATTTAAGAGCCCAATAGTCTTTTATTTATTGTTTAAAAGTGAAGCGATTTAGGTATTTAATGACTTAATGGTCCTAAACCTAAATGAAAGAAACATAGAAGAGATTTCAAGTTTTCGATAGTAAAAACTGGGTCATATGAGAGAGCCAAGTCCTGGAAAATTTTGTGATTATACAATAGTAATTCAAACTTATGGTGTCTACAACATAATAATTGTATTTTATCAAAAGACTTTACCAATTGAACTACTGAAACCACGTGACATGAATGAAACTTTGATAATGATAAAGACAGATGTCTAAGCAAAAATGGAAATATCGTGCAACAGATATTCATAAACAAAGAAATCTTCCACCTTACGGAAAAGTAGGGATTTAGTAAGCTAATATACTATACCTTGATCCTTATCTCACCTACATCACTAGACAGGAAAAGCCACTTTTAATCGTTCAAACAAGATTAAATTATAGAAATATCAGTTTGTTCACTTATACTTGCTCAAACATGGTCAACCCACTAGTCACCTTGGAGGATATATTAATGTAAATAAGATTTGATGGGGTATGTATTGTGGCATGCAAGGCATCTCTAACCAAATCAAATGCTTTAGTACTCTTTCAGATACATCCTACAATTAGCTAAACTTTTAGGAACTTTCCACAATATAAAGTCTTTAAGTCTTATTCATGAAGAAAAGTGAGGACGACAAAAGTCCTATCCAGTCAAGGATGATAGCTTAAGGCAGTCAATTAGGTATCCAAGTAATAAGAAATAAGAAAATAAGTGTTTTGGTGCAAAGGGAAATAAAATATATCAGAAAAGTTACATAATTAAGTAGCTTTTACAAAGGCAACTACTATTTGAATTTAAGCCACTATCTCTAACAAGATATTTGCAAGTGCTTGGGATTAATAAGCTAGATCAAGATATAAGTTCCTAATCACTGCATATGAGCCACTATTTCTAATACAATATATGCAAGTGTTTGGGATTACTAAGCTCAAGATATAAGTTCCTAATCACTACATTAGTAGAAAAGAGTATGGAACCCCGGGTTGTAGGGGTTGGAGGGATGCATCTATATATATAAGAAGGAAAAAAAAGAAAGAGATTAAAAATATGTCCAGAAATTACCTGATTAGAAATAGTCTTTCAAGTGATACAACAAACATTCACAATAATTCTAAATTAGCCTATTTTCTCACACATGGACTATTAAAAAAATTTAAATTACAAATTATAGTGACTCCATTACGTGTGAAGTGATAGGCTAATTTAAAAATATTGTGAAATTATTGTAATGTCTAGAATTTTATAGTTAATATAATAATCAGTCGTGCAGATATTAATTGCCACACTTAATACACCACCATACCATTTGAATCAGTTGGTACCTCTCAAAGGCTTAAGGCAAGTTTGGTACACGGTAATAATTATTACATTGTAATAGGAATATGTATTATAAGTAATACAAGAAATTGGAATGACATAACTATTCCTATTCATTTGTTTGGTGATAATATTGTAAGTCTGTAATGTAATCCTGAATCTATGTTAAGATAATTGAATGTCATTGTATTTTTATCAAATTTTCTAAAACACCATTTAAAAATATATATATATTACAATATGGCTTAATATCTATCCTTTTATAAATTGAAAATATATGTATGTTTAATTGATTAGTATTATTTTTATTAATTAATCTTAATAAATATAAAAAATTGATAACATCATATCATAGTAATATAGTTATTTTTATCACAACATATAGATACCAATTTATAAATACAAACATTACAAAACTAAATACAATTTATAATTTTCAAAATTTAATACCAAATCATAACAAAGAACATGCTAGCATAGTGGTTTTTTTGGACTCTTTTCACATCATTGAGCTTTGAATGTAGAACTAATAGTGAGAATAATAGTAGAAAAAAAATTAACATGGAGAATAATGAAGCCAAAAAATAGTAAAAAAAAATGAATTGATTCTTGAGAGAGAGAGAGAGAGAGAGAGAGAGAGACAAAGAGAGAGAGAGAGTTATTAGTGTTGGGGGTCTTTTAGTAAATTTATTTTTGTATTTATATTGGTAAAATGTCATTTAATTAAACGGGTCAAATAGGTTAAACGGGTTTCATGTGTTTAACACCAACCTAACCCGTTTATTGAATAGGTCAGCTGTGTCAACCCGAATATGACATGAACCCATTAAATCTCAACCCGTAACCTACTAATTTCGTGTCGTGTCGTATTGGGTTCGCGGGTTGTGTCAAATTTTGCCACCTCTAAGGTTAAAGAATAGTTATTACAACTATTTTTGTAAAAAATAGTTATTCTTCATTTTAAATAATAGTTATTTTTAAGGAATGACTATTACTTGTAATAAAAACACAACCAAACAATTGAATGATTATTCTTAAGGAATAGTTATTGCATTATATAGTCTATTACAACGTATTAAACATACTTTTAGCATTCTGGGGAGCTGGGAAGTGTGTGTGTGTGTGTTTTTTTTTTAGGCATTGAAGTTGGAATCCGACTAATTGTGTAAAAATTGATAACAAATTCATTATTGTACGAAGGAACAACAAATATTTCCACTAAAAAAAAAAAAAAAAAAAAAAAAAAAAAGCAGAAGCAAAAAACAAATATTGAGGTGTCAATAACATCCCATAACACCTCAATGATTGTTGAATTATATATCACATAAGTACCTTTATCATCATGCCTTTTGCATGTTCCTCAAAAATAGAAAATCATGCCTTTTGCTTTGCTGACGAATTTTATTAGGGAAGACACACAAAGTCTGCAACTTATTCCGTATCTGAGTCACTATTGATAGAGAAAGCATGCAGCACCGCACCACTGCACCAGCTCGTTTAGATCATTTGAGGCTTAAGACAACAGCTTTAAAGCAAGTTATTCTTTGTATTAAAGCTAGTTTGGCTTACATCTTCCTTTCAATACATAACATTATTAATTCGCTTAATATATAACAAACTTCATTTTAATTAGGATTTTATCAATTTTAATTAGATCTTTGTCTCTTTTTTTTTTTTTTTTTTTTTTTTTGACAGAAACAATTGATTGATTGATTTTTTTTTCGTAAAACTTCTTTTAAACTTTTTGATTTTCAAATAAAATTATCAATATTAAAATATTAAAAAAAAAAAAAAAAAACCCTTTATGTCTACGGGTTAATTCAGAAAATATCAATCATTTAGCAAAAATCATATGTATATCATGTGATTATATCCATTAAACCCTTTGTTTTTAATCTAATAGAATGGTTAATTACTTAATTTATCACAAACCTTATATCTGAAGGTTAACTTTTTTTAAATGAATTAAAGTCACGTCCAAGTTAACTTAGTTAAATACTTATATATTTAATTATTGATGGTTCTTCCTGAAGAAATCCAGATTCCAGAGCCAGCAAGTAGTGAGGAGCTTAATTAATGATCACAATGGACGATGGTGGTAGGTTCTCCAGATCCAATTACTCGGGCAATCAGTGTTTTAGTTGCATTATGGACTTATGAGCAGGTATAGATGATCTTCAATTAGCTTTCTCACCCATTTGTTAGTTGAACCTATGCTAAACTTGTTATACACTTTTTGATTAATAGTACCAGTCTATTAGGATCCTCTTAATTTGAAATGGATCTATTTCACGGTTCAGATTAACTATTATAAATAAGGTGTATCCAGGGTTATCTTATTTAAGATTAACATCATTTAAAATTTTAAATGACGTGACATTTGGTACAGTTTTTAACTGTAAAAAAAAGGACTATTTCCATTCCAAGTGAAATGGAAAAGGCATCTTGTCTGCTCATGATTTCTATGCTTCTATTGTTATAGATTGCAAATCTCTCATGAGCTTGATATATTATCTAGAGCTACTTCATTCCAACCATGAAGGAAATCAAACAACTGATTTCCTAGCAAAACTTGGTTACTCATAAGGCTTGTCTTTATAGCTAAGAACTTTTTAAAGATTTTGATATGTCAGAATTCGTATTCTGAGTGTAACTACAACAAGTCTTTTGTTTAGTTTTTGGTTAAAATTTGATTCACTCCCTTGACTATTACTTTAATTCTCAAATTGGTTTCAAAATTTTAATTTTTATCAATTTAGCCTCACTCGGTCAAAATGAAGTCAATCTAGTTCTTTTGTGGAAATCTTGTTGTTTGATGAATATTATTTCTATTAAAAAAAAAGTTGAAACAATTGTATTTGCTAAATGATTTGGATAGAAGAACCATATCTGCTTAATTTTACAAAGTGAAGGACTAAATTAACAAAAAATCAAACATTAAGGATTAATTTGACTATTGACGTGAAAGTTAAGGGACTAAAGAATAATTCTAAGACGAAATAACTCTAGATATAAAGGTTCAACCACCAGTACTCATCATACACAGCACCTACATATGTAAAAACAAAGAAATGTAGGTAGTAAAGGAACATAATTTGACTTGTGCAATCGTGAGTTCTAATCAACTCAATTATTAGAGGTTTTGAAACCCGGACCGGACCGTACGGTCCGACCGGGAAAACCTCGAACCGTTCATCTTTGCGGTTCTTTTAGCTTCAAGAACTTCTCTATGTGAAAAAAACAGGGACCCGTGTGAACCGCGGTCGGACCTCACGGTTCTAAGAACCGTGATCAGACCGCTTCTCACGGTTCCCTCCTTCCCTTTCAATCTGAACCTCAAAAAAAAAAAAAAAAAAAAAAAAAAAAAAAAAAAAAAACACACAGAAAAACAAGCTTTAAATTCTACTCCCTTCAGAGTAAGAGTTGATGGTGGAGAGGGCCGATTGTTGGAGCGAACGGTCTTTGTAGAGGAGATCGAAGGAACGAGGGATTTTGACAGAGGAGGAAGGACGGCTGCTGCTGAAGCTTGCGTCTGAGTCTCGTGATTGGTTGAATTTGACGGAATTGCCATTTTTTTCCCCTAAAAAATGGTGGTCCAAAAGAACCAGATCTGAGGTCACAGCTCACTATGGACTTTGTTCTTCACAGCGTAGCTCCACAGTGGACTAGATGACATCTTTACTTTGTGATTTTGGTCTAAGAGGAAAGAGGAACAAGGGATTTCATGGAGAGAGAGAGAGAGAATGGGTTCTCTGCAAAATGGTGTTTGGGCGAGAGAGAAGCATTTTTTGTCTTGCAAAGGTAGTGTTGAATCTGTTGATACTTCATTTTTCAAAGCCACGGTCAGATCAAATGCCCAAATGCCTAACAGCTAGCCACCTTGAAACTTTAAACATTGAGATTTGGAATTATCATTTATAACCAGAGGACATGATTTAGTCTAACGTAGCTTTTTTCAATTTTTTATTCTTTGCTTTAGTCATTTTTCTGGTCTGCCGCAGCATCTTTTAATTTTTTATTCGTTTCTTTAGTCATGTCTTCTGTACGTGGTAGTGTTTAGTCTGTTTCTTGTTTTGTAGCCTAGGCGGATAGGCTGTTGTGGATGATAAATAGTTAAATATTTTAATGGTATAAATCATGACTTTTAAAGATGTTGTTAGGTTGATTAATGTGCAGATTTATTAAAATATTATAAATGATAAGAAAATATCTATTTAAAACTTATATTAAACCGTAAAAAATACATTTTATTTTTAGTAGTCTCTGAATACTTGATTTTCTTAAAAATGTTTAGTCAAGATTATTAATTTTTATGCATTAATTTTTATTTATTTCATATTAATTAATTATTAAATTAATTATTAAATTAACTATTACGTCATCACGGTTCGACCTCGGTTCAACCTCGGTTCGACCTCAAAAATCTTGAACCTCTTCCTTTTACGGTTCAATGAACGGTCCAGATCTGAAAACCATGATTATTACCTTAACATTTGTTAGAGATATATTAGCCCATTAGCATAGGCCCAAGCCTAATTCTACTTTGTGTGCAAGCCAAGTCTCCTACTTGTACTAGAAGTCTATTAGTCTAGGGTTTAGTCTACTATATATACACATGTTATGATTCATTGTAACACAGGATTTGTACTACACTCTAATATATTATTGATGTAGCCCTTTAGGGTTTCCTCCGTGGATGTAAGCCGTTAGGCTGAACCACGTAACTCTCGTGTGTTACTATGTTCTATACTTTATGCTTTCGCTTCCGCATCCATACTAGCATATTCAACATGGTGTATCAATGCTAATATTTAACATGGTATCAGAGCCACCTTCTTGTGGTCATGGTTTTCTGTCCTTACGGTATATTTAAGAGCAATCTTTGTCTTCCTTGGTGTTTTTTTTCGCTGCGTTCATCTTCTTTGGCTTTCTACTGTTGCCGTCAAAACTCTCCGGTATAGTCAAGCCACCGTTAGAAGTCGCATCAACACTGCAAGACCATTGCCTTCCTCAAACTACCGTCACAGAGCCAAACTTCATTTAAGGGATCTTCTCAACCTTATCAAATCTCAAGATTTCATCAAGCTTCCATCTTGAGTTTGAGAGGGGGTGTTAGAGATATATTAGCCCATTAGCATAGGCCCAAGCCTAATTCTACTTTGTGTGCAAGCCAAGTCTCCTACTTGTACTAGAAGTCTATTAGTCTAGGGTTTAGTCTACTATATATACACATGTTATGATTCATTGTAACACAAGATTTGTACTACACTCTAATATATTATTGATGTAGCCCTTTAGGGTTTCCTCCGTGGATGTAGGCCGTTAGGCTGAACCACGTAACTCTCGTGTGTTACTATGTTCTATACTTTATGCTTTCGCTTCCGCATCCATACTAGCATATTCAACATGGTGTATCAATGCTAATATTTAACAACATTAAAAGAAAAAAGAAAAGAAAAAAAGAATAGCGCTTACTTGAATATTTATAGAACAATAGGATTTGATTTGTTACATCCCTCATCTGTACGGTTTCAAATGTAATTCTTCCTTATTATAATTGTGAACAATTTCCTGGTTATTTTATCAATTTAGATAAGTAGTGGAATTCAAAATGCAATTAAATTATCCACAAGTACGTAGAGCCACAGAGAAAGAGAGTTGGGCAAGGACGCACCTGCTTCCAAACAGACTCTAAATAAACTTAGTTTTATTTATTCATTCATATTTTGTGAGTGAATTTAATAGTAATAAACTCTCACTTCAACTTTATGGATAAACTCTAGCACACTTTCTAGACAATCAATTGATAATGATACCACCAGAAAAGATGATATTTGTAGAAAAGATATTTAAACCAAAAAAATTAAAAACCAAAGCTTTTGTCCTAATCTCATAATCTGTTTGTTTTTGTTGCACGACTTCTGTTTCACTGTTAACATGGACATACCTGCTACCAAATCATACAATGGTTCATATACTTCATGCCAAAAAAGACTATATTTCCAGGTGTAACATCTACTTCTGCCAATGTCTAATGACATTTTTTGGTGTTTTTAACAAAGACATCGAAGGTTCCCTCTTTCCCACTTAAAATGTGTGATTTTTCATGTATTTGCTCAGTCCTCAATGTACCCTTTTGGTATGTGCATGTGAGAATACCATAAGCTAGACATGCTCCGTCACTGCATTTCATCAAACTCATTGTATGTGAAGTTATCTGCATTGTAGTTTCACTAAATTTTTTGTATGAAATAGAACAACAGATTAACAATTGCAAAAAAGATAAGTGTTAATATCTTGAACTTATGAATCTGGCAGCCTAAATGGATGTTGTTAGACTAACAAATTGGAAGAAGATTGGAGGGAACTGAAAGATAGGTAGTCTAGACTATTCATTTTAAGTAGTCATGGCAGAACAAACACTGTTGGCAGCCACAAGTGGAGAATCAATAGTGACACCATAGTAAAGAAAATGCCTCAAGTAAAGCTAGAGGTTATTGCTTCCATAACTTTCATAATTAAATTGACAAGAAAAATAAATGAAGGCTTTCTGCATTAGCATGACTAGTTCGTCCTGAAGAGTGAAATCATAGAATCCAAAATTTTATCATCTTGCACTGAAAGAAAAATGGTTGCATATTAAGGAAAAAATCAACTGTTTAATGAATCTCCATCTACTAAATAAATAAGAGGGATACTTCATGATTAGTGGAGTAAAGCCATCAGATGGTAAATTGTATACTTTGTCATTACAATAATATTGCATCACATCTTATCTAAAAGGGAGTTGCACAGAAGCTCTCTCAACTACAGGGAGTCGCTCCAGCTTCTCTTTCAGTGTCTTACCAATATCATGCGCTTTGCTTAGAACCATGTCTTGTGGCAAAACTATGTCAACCTCCACAAAATATTGATCAGAACTAAAAGTGTATGCTCTTACTGTGTCAATGTGCTTGATATCTTCATGGTGGTTCCATATCAGATATGTTAGCTTTGCCAAAAATTCAGGTGGTGCTGTCCTTCCAATTAGTGCAGATAAATTCTCAAAGAACGTCTTCTTCCATGTATTCATTGTGTATAATAGTACCTGCATCACAGGTTCAAGAAATTGTTGTTGTAAGATAACAGCAAGGTTCAATTCCAAGGAGCCAAGAAAAATTCCACCCTCATGCCACTTATAGATCCATGCCAAGGCACAGAGTGGAAGTGGAATATCACTTGAGAGAGAGTGGAAATACCAATTTTTTTTATACAAAACACAGTAAGTGGTAATTGTGATGGTTTTAAGAAAATATATTAAAAACCAGCAGAGTGGCTGAACCCAGTTATCTACAGTACAGTAAAAAGAGGAGACAGGTATTTAAATTAAAAAAAAAAAAAAAAAAAAAAAAAAAAAAAAAAAAAAAAAAAAAAAAGAAGTCAGTTGCATTTGAACTCACTATAATAGCTCCAGTAGGACCAATCCACCAATAATATCGAATTGCCAGGACAGCTGCTGCCAAACTAATTAAATTAGTTTTAACGTTGGAAGAATGATGTTCTGCATAGGCTCTAACAATTTTATTTTCAAGTTCTCCACAATAGGTTGCGAGCATAAACTGCACCATAGTTACTGATGATACCGAAAACAATACCACCAATGAGTCACACGCTCCTCGTACGATCACTAATGGCACCTGCACAACGAAAACGAATAACCTAGCGGGGAGTACCGGTGTGGTACCGGCCAAATACCCTCCGAAGGTCAAATTAGAATTATTCTCGCTGCTCTAGAGTGCTAGAGAGGGTAAATTACGCGTACCTTGGCTTGTGAGGGTACTTGGGTTTTTATAGTAGAGAGGGCTGACCCTCTTTTCCTTGGAGTAGAAGTCTTTTCCTTGTAGGAGTCTCCTTGGGCGTATTTTACGGGATTCTTTCCATATAGGAGTCTTTAGGTTCCATGAAACGTGGGGAGCAAGTTATTTACTTATACGTGCAAAATGGAAACTTCATAGACTGACGCCGTCAGTTTATGTTATCCCGTCAGTCTATGCTTACTCCGTAAGCTTCAGGAAGTTCGGCCCTATGTGGAGTTCTTTTGCCTTACATCACCGTCAACCTAGAAGGTAAACTGACGGCAAGACCATCTCGTCATCCTTGTTAAGTCTGCATCTTCACCCTTACCAGGTCTGCACCGTCGCCTTTGTCAGGTACCTGCCGTCACCCTTGTCAGGCACGTGCCGTCACCCTTGCCAGTGTTTTTATCCTCATCATTTGCCCCCTACTCCATACCTCCGTCACCCTCTGCACTGACGGGTTATGGAGTTTGTTTTCAAAAGAGGCAGAAACATTGCGTAGATCTGAGCATTTAATGCCCTGGACAGGTGGCTCGTTCCCATTGGCCTCACTCCTGACGAGATGTCGCTTCGTCTTCCGCGCCATTTTTTCCATATATATAAACAGCGTTTTCAGTTATTTTTCACTATTTCAACCCTGCTGAATTTGTGGAGAGACAGACCGTCGCTCACCTTTCGTCAGCTTCACCACCGTCACTTTACCGTTGCTGTCTCTAGAGCCGTCCAGAAGGCTTCCATACCGGTGAGTTTTCATCCTCTCTCCTTACTTCTTTTTCTTTTTATTTTTTGGCTCACAAGTGAGGCCGTCAGCCTAGGTACTTAGTTTGAACCCGTCACTTGTAGGTAGTCAGATGTCGAGTGACGCGTCTTGTGACGAGTCGTCAGTCCGCGAGGGAGCGGGCTACGACGAGGCCTTTGGTTCTGGAAATGAGTCAGAGTTCTCCCTCCCGTCAGAGAGAGAGTCGTCAGCCCAATCTCCTGACAGTGAAGAGAGTTTTGCTGAGGGAGATGGGGATGAGGGAAGAGGGGATGAAAATGATGGGGTTGGAATGGATGTTGACGGGGATGGCATAAATGTTGACGGGGATGATAGTGACGGGGTTGAGAGATCCAGTGAAGGGACCTCGGAGGGTTCCGGAGATAACCGTCCCTTCATTCTTCCTGAGGATTGGGCCGTCAACAAATTTTTGCCCGGGATGAGTGGTAAGGTCTTTAGGGAGTTACGGGTTCGCTATCAGATCCCAGACCACATTCCCATCCGTCTCCCTAGAGAGGGTGAGAGGTGTTACTCCGGGCGGACAGCTGACGTTGGTATGTATGACGCCATGTTTGCTGCGGGCCTGAGGTTACCGTTGACGGCTCTGCACCGTCAGCTAGCTGATTTCCTAGGAATATCCGTCACCCAGATTGCCCCAAACGCCTGGAGGACCTTTATAGGAGCTGAAATCCTATGGGGCAGTCTTAGCGGAGGACACCGTCAGCTTACACTGGGAGAGTTCTTTTATTGCTACAGGCCTCACCATATTGCCTCGTCTAAGGGGACGTATCATTTTAATGCCCGAGAGAAAGGGCTACGGTTAGTGTCAGATATGCCTGACTCAAATAGGAACTGGAAGAGTAGGTATTTCTTTGTTGAGGGGACGGACTGGGTATGCCGTCAGGAGGAGTGGGCGACGATGCCCAGTGGTTACTTTGACAATACCTGGGCCTTTGTCAAGGATTCAGGTCAATCCCGTCACCCATGAGGCTCGTGTGTTTTTTGAAGTGACGGTACTAACACTTGTTATTCTTTTCTTTTCAGCTTATACCCGCCCGCATATAACTGACGAGCAGGAGGAGTTCATCCAGCGGATTCTAGAAATCCCTTTGGAAGACCGCAAGTGCAGGAACTTGATCACCCTTGACACCCTCCATTTGTATTGCGGGGGCCCAAATCCGTCAGAGGAAGCTCGTAGGTTGGAAGGGTTTGCGCACCGACGTGAGTAGAGTTAGTTCCCGTCAGTTGAATTATTTCCGTCACTTTCCCTAATCAGTCTTTGTTTGTGTTGTAGAGATGGAATCCGCGAAGCAAAGGATACGGGCAGCCGCAGCTCGTCAGAAGGAGGAGAGGAAGGCCAAGGAAGCAGGGGGGGAAGCCTCGTCAACCCCCACGGCCGTCGCCAAAGTGGCGAAGAGGAAACCTGACGGTAGTGACGGCCGTCCCTCAAAAAAGCCTGCCGTCACTCCGTCAGTCGAGCCATTGAAGGAAAAGTCCCCTCCGACGTCTGGCCATGGTGTGGGAAAGGGGGTGATGACTTCCGCTGGTCCCGTCACTGAGGGTCCGTGCCGTCTCCTAACCCACAAAGAATATGCCGTCGGGGAGGTTGAGTCCCTGATAAAACCAACGGACATGGAGCCCTGTGATCAAGTAGGGACGGAGGATTTAGGGGCGTCGGCCCTCTTTGATCTCTCCAGGGTAAGTTTCACATTTTTGGGTTGAACATGCCGTATCTTGTTTTGGCGTACTTTTTATCTGACGGACATGCTCTTTCAGGCCTTGGTTCGTGTCAAAGCCCTCCGTGACCGTTGCGTGGCGAAGGAGGGGGTCGTCAGTCGAGTTCGCAGCCATAACAAGAACTTGCTGAATCAGCAGGCTCAGTATAAGGAAGCCGTCCGTCTTCTTAACCAGGAGCTGCAGGAAGTCAAGGAGAAACTGACGACGGCTAGTGGCGAGAACGTCAAGCTCCAAGGAGAGGTGACGGCTCTGGAGGAGAAGTTACGGACGGCGGGGGCTGACGCGATTGGACACTTCAAAACGTCGCAGTCATTTATCGACTCATGTGGTCAATATTACGGCACTGGGTTCGATGACTGCCTTCGACAGGTCGCGTCGGCCTTCCCGGAGCTGGACTTATCTGGGATTTCAATGGATGATGGAGACGACGTCTCTCTTCAGCCAGAACCCACTCCGGAGCGTGACAGCTCGGTAGTCCTGGCTCAGCCTGCTGCTAATCCTACAGCTTCAGATTCTCCAACCGTTATCGTGGATGTTGAAGATCATCAGGCTGACGGAAATCCTGCTGACGCTCCTCCTGTTTAACCATGGCTATGTAAAAAAAAATTTTGAAAACAGTTGTAATCTTTAGACGGTTTTTTGGAGAACAGTTGTAATTTTTTAAATAGTTGTAGTTTTAAACAGTCGTAATTTTAAACAATTGTAGTTTTAAACAAGTGTAATGTTTAAGTGCCCTTGACGTTTATGCATAGTTGCACGTATTTCATTTCCGTCGCTTTTATCTCTATCTCAGACAAATGTTGGAAATTCCCGTCTGCTTTTACGACCGTCGGTTTACAAGTGTTGTCTTTTGACATCTTTGTTGGTCCGTCAGTTTTGAGGACCTTGCTTCTAAGATGGTTATTCCACCTTATCGGACCGTCAGCCATTAGGCTGTTAGTCTTTTTGGGCCGTCACCTTCTTGGCTTTGGCCTTGATGTCATTTGACATCGTTTTAGCCCGTCAGCTTTGAGGACTTTGTCCCTACGATGGTTAGACCGTCAGTCTTTTGGCTTTTAGCCTTTTTGGGCCGTCACCTTCTTGGCCTTGGCCTTGATGTCATTTGACATCGCTTTAGCCCGTCAGCTTTTTAGGTGTTGATGTCTTTCGACATCTTTGTCGATCCGTCGGCTTTTTAGCCTTTTCGGACCACTGTTTTCTTGGCTTTTTTAGCCTTGATGCGTTGACATCTTTCATTAGTCCGTCAACTATTAAGGCCTGGGCCCTGTGATGGTTACTCCATCTTATTGGGCCGTCGGCTTTTTCTTTAGTCCGTGTGTTATGGACTTGGTCGTTTTTTGGGCTTCAAACTTAGTGGACCGTCGGAAGGAAAATACACTTCAGCAATTTTCTGAATAAAACTCCTCTTATTGCCATGCATTTAAATAAAAGTAATTAAAACCAAATCCTGCCCCTTGGGCTAAAAAAGTTGTTGCGAAAAAACTAAAATAAACGATAAATCTGAGGAGTTAAACTATAATTTGCTGAAAAAAATATAAAAGGAGTTGGTCTTCATGCTGCTGCTCTTATTGGTAGTACTTCCGTAGGTGCTCGGTGTTCCATGGATGTGGTAGTTTCTGTCCCTCCAATGTTTCAAGGTGGTAAGTACCTTTTCTCTGCCACGACGAAACTCGGTAAGGACCTTCCCAATTGGGGCCGAGTTTCCCTTGGGTAGGGTCCCTAGCGGCACCCATGACTTTTCTAAGAACAAGGTCTCCGACTTGGAAGTCTCTGTGTCGGACCCGAGAGTTGTAGCATTTGGCCATGCGATCCTGGTACCTAGCGAGCCTTTGTTCTGCTGCTGCCCTGATCTCGTCCACTAGGTCGAGCTGTAGTCGCATAGCCTCGTCGTTTCTGCTCTCATCATGGTTGTGTACCTTGTAGCTTGCGAGTCCAACTTCGGCCGGGATGACAGCTTCGCTTCCGTACGTCAGGCGGAACGGAGTCTCTCCTGTGGGTGTTCTTGCCGTCGTCCTGTATGCCCATAGTACACTTGGCAATTCTTCGGGCCATATACCTTTTGCCCCCTCGAGCCGAGTCTTGATGATTTTTAGCAAGGATCGGTTCGTGACTTCGACCTGTCCATTAGCTTGAGGGTGGGCGGGGGAGGAGTAGTGGTTCTTTATTCCCAACTGTGAGCAAAAGTCCCGGAAGTGATCGTTGTCGAACTGTCTCCCGTTATCCGAGACAAAGACTCTAGGAATGCCAAACCTGCATACGATGCATCTCCAGACGAAACTCCGAACGTTTTTCTCCGTAATCGTGGCTAAAGCTTCAGCTTCCACCCATTTCGTGAAATAGTCGATGCCTACTACCAGGAATTTCAGCTGCCGTATAGCTGTAGGGAATGGTCCCATAATGTCTAATCCCCATTGTGCGAACGGCCATGGGGCTGTCATTGGGGTCAGCTCTTCGGTCGGTTGTCTGATGATATTGCTGAACCGTTGGCATTTGTCGCAGGTCCTGACGTAGGCTTCGGCGTCCTTCTGCATGGTGGGCCAATAATACCCTGCTCGTACAAGCTTGTGTACCAATGATCTGGACCCTGAGTGGTTTCCGCAGATTCCTTCATGTACTTCTCTCATGATGTAGTCTGCTTCTTCCGCACCCAAGCACCTCAGATACGGTCGGGAGAAACCTCTCTTGTATAGGACGTCTTTTATCAGGACGAACCTTGCCGCCTGGACTTTAAGTTTCCTTGCGGCGTCCTTCTCGTCTGGTAAGACCCCGTCTTTTAAGTACGAAACTAACGGTGCTGCCCAGCTGCTGTCGGAACATATTTCCTGCATGTTGCTGAGATCTATTAGCGGGGAAAGCTGTACAAAAGAGAGTACATTACCAGGGATGACCATTTGTTCAGCTGAAGCGGCCTTCGCGAGACGGTCGGCTCTCTGGTTTTCTTCTCTGGGAATCTGGACGACTTTGGCTTCTAGGTCTCCCACCCTTGTCTTTACTTCGCCAAGGTACCTTTTCATCTTTTCGCCCCTGCAATCGTAGTCTCCGTTTATTTGGTTAGTGATGACCTGTGAGTCGCAGTAGATGACCACCCTGGCGGCTCCTGCTGCTTTGGCAAGGTCAAGTCCTGCTATCAGAGCCTCATACTCTGATTCATTGTTGGTGGCAGGGAAGTCGAAACGGACCATACATTCGATGGTGTCTCCCTCGGGCGATAGCAGCACGATGCCGGCCCCTGCGGCTTGTCTGTTGGACGATCCGTCCGTATATATGCTCCATTGAGGGGACTCTGCTGCCCCCTCATCTTCCCCATGGGTGAACTCAGCTATAAAGTCGGCGACGATCTGTCCCTTGATGGCGGTCCGCGGGCGATATTGAATGTCAAATTCGCTTAGTTCTATGGCCCAGAGTGCTAATCGTCCCGCCGTCTCAGGGCTGCTCATCGCCCGTCGTAAGGGCTTGTCCGTTAGGACGTTTATAGTATGAGCTTGGAAGTATGGCTTGAGCTTACGGGCTGCCGTAATCAATGCGAAGGCAAGTTTCTCCATGGGCGGGTATCTCTCTTCGGCACCGTGAAGCGCTCGGCTTGCGTAGTACACGGGTTTCTGCACCTTCTCTTCCTCTCTGACCAAGGCCGCGCTAACGGCTGCGGGGGAGACGGCTAGATAGAGGAAAAGTTCCTCTCCTGGCTGCGACGGGCTTAGCAGTGGTGGGGAGGAGAGGTAAGCCTTCAATCTTTCGAACGCTTGTTGGCACTCGTCAGTCCACTCGAAGGATTTCTTTAATGTTCGGAAGAAGGGCAAGCACTTGTCCGTCGCCCTTGACACGAACCTATTCAGTGCCGCTATCTTTCCATTGAGGCTTTGCACCTCCTTCACATTTCTTGGTGGTGCCATATCCATAATGGCCCGGATCTTGTCCGGGTTTGCCTCGATCCCTCTTTGAGACACCATGAATCCCAAGAATTTTCCTGCCGTCACTCCAAAGGCACATTTCCCCGGATTGAGTTTCATGTTGTAAGAGCGAAGGGTGTCGAATGTTTCTTTGAGATCTCCTAGATGATCTTCCTCCCTTCGGCTTTTGACTAGCATGTCGTCTACGTAGACCTGGACATTCCTCCCAATTTGTTGCGCGAACATTTTGTTCATGAGCCTTTGGTATGTTGCGCCCGCGTTCTTCAGGCCGAAGGGCATGACCTTGTAGCAGAATAGGCCTTGGCTGGTCACGAACGACGTTTTCTCCTGGTCGGCTTCGTGCATCCGGATTTGGTTGTATCCTGAGAAAGCGTCCATGAAACTCAGCAACTGATGTCGGGCCGTAGAGTCTACTAGGACATCGACCCTGGGAAGGGGGTAGCTGTCCTTGGGGCAAGCCTTGTTAAGGTCGGTGAAGTCCACACACATTCGCCATTTTCCGCTCGCTTTCTTCACCATCACTACATTTGCTAACCAGTCGGGATAGTACACTTCCCTGATGAAGTTTGCATCCCGTAGCTTTCTGACTTCCCCTGCTATGGCTCGGTCCCGCTCCGGGGCAAACACCCTCTTCTTTTGTCTAACGGGTGAAAAGGCGGGCGACACATTCAGCTTATGCACCATGATTGAAGGATCTATTCCTGGCATATCTTCATGACCCCATGCGAATACGTCTTGATTTTGCCTAAGGAATGTTATGAGCTCTTGACGGGTCGTGGTGTTAGCGAGTGTTCCAATTCTGGTCGTTCGGCCAGGATCGGAACTGTCAAGGGGTATTTCTTCTAGCTTCTCAACCGGCTCCGTTACCGTCCGGTGCTCTTCTATACTTAAAGTCTGAACCTGATCCTCCATTTCCACCATGGCTATGTAACATTCGCGCGCGGCCATCTGATTCCCGCGCAACTCCCCTACTCCGTAGTCAGTTGGGAACTTAATCATCAGGTGGTAGGTGGAGGTTACTGCCTTCCATGAGTTGAGCGTGGGTCGCCCGAGGATAGCGTTGTAGGCTGATGAGCAATCAACAACCAAGAATGTCACGTCTCTGGCTATCTGTTGGGGGTAATCACCCACAACTACGGATAAGGTGACTGCGCCCAGTGGGAATACTCGGCTCCCGCCGAAGCCGACAAGCGGGGCATTTGTTGGGATCAGTCGCCCCCTGTCGATCCTCATCTGCTGGAACGCGGTGTAGTATAAGATATCTGCTGAACTGCCGTTGTCGATGAGCACCCGGTGCATATTGTAATCTCCTACACGCAAGCTGACGACGAGCGCGTCGTCATGTGGATGGTGAAGGCGTCGTGCGTCTTCTTCTGAGAATCCGATCACGGGACCTTCTCTTCTTGCTATCTTCGGCACGGCTCCCGTCAGTTGAACATTCTGTATCAGCCGGAGATAGGTCTTATGGGCCTTCTTGGATGACCCGGCAGCGGTTATCCCTCCTACGATCATCCTTATATCCCCAATTGGGGGCCTTGGTCGCTCATTGTCTCGTCGGGGGTGCTGGTCTTGCGCGGGGGGATCCGCCCTCTCCTTGCTAACGAATCTCTGCAGCTTTCCTTGTCTGATAAGGGCTTCAATCTGCTGCTTGAGGTCATAGCAATCTGCTGTGTCGTGGCCGTGGTCGCGGTGGAATCGGCAGTACTTATCTCGTGAACGTTTGTTGGGGTCACTCTTCAGCTTCCCTGGGAACGTCAGCGATTCCTCGTCCTTGATCTGCATAAGGACTTGATCTATCGGGGCTGTTAGCGGAGTGAAGCTTGTGAATCTTCCCCCCAGGGGCTTAGGGCGTTTTTCGTCCCTTCGGTCCGCGGTTCTGGCCTTCTTTCGATTTTGGTCCTGCCGACCGTCTTCCTGTCGTTCTCTTTTTCTAGGCCTCTCTTCCCGAGCTAAGAGTGCGTCTTCAGCGTTCATATACTTTGTGGCACGATAAAGTACTTCTGACATGGTTTTTGGGTCGTTTTTGTATATGGAAAACAAAAACTTGCCCTTCTTCAAACCATTTGTAAATGCCGCGACAAGTATCTTGTCGTCCGCTTCGTCGATTGAGAGCGCCTCTTTATTGAAACGGGAGATGTAGGCTCTTAGAGTTTCGTCTTCTCGCTGCTTCATACTCATCAAGCAAGCCGTAGACTTCTTGTACCGATGGCCTCCAATAAAGTGTGCGGTAAACTGAGCGCTGAGTTCCTTGAAGGTGCTGATGGAGTTTGGGGTCAGTCGACTAAACCAAATTCTTGCCGCGCCCTTCAGCGTTGTAGGGAAGGCCCTACACATGATGGCGTCCGCTACTCCTTGAAGGTGCATTAGGGTTTTGAAGGTCTCCAGGTGGTCCAGTGGGTCCTTGACCCCGTCATAACTGTCTATCTGCGGCATGCGGAACTTGCTCGGCAACGGGTAGGAGTTGACGGTAGTGGTGAACGGTGAGTCCGTTCGGTTGACAAGGTCGTCAAGGTCGCTCGATACTCGTCCCTTGAGAGCATTCATCATAACCTCCATTTGTTCCTTCATGGCTTGCATCTCCGCGAGAACGAGGGGCGGAGTGGTTTCCGCGAGGGAGGGGATGCTCGTGTTCTGTCGTTCAGGTTTGCTCGGGGCGTTGCTGGCCTGGGGTCCTTCCTGGTTTCTCCTGTCAGCGCTGGTTCCTTCCTGCTCTGCTCCTTGGTTATTGGGAGCTGCATTCTTCTGTCTCAGTTGCTCTTCTAGGTCGTGATTTTGCTTTGTGAGGCGCTCCACGGCGGTGGCGAGCGTTCTCACTTGTCTTTCAAGCGCGGTTGTAGGAGTTTCTTCTTCCTGAATGTCGTTGTTGGTCGCCATTGAGCGAGTGAGTACCATGTAACTCTCTTGTCTTGAAAGCGAGAACGTGCTAAAGCGGTCTTTCCCACAGACGGCGCCAACTGATGATACCGAAAACAATACCACCAATGAGTCACACGCTCCTCGTACGATCACTAATGGCACCTGCACAACGAAAACGAATAACCTAGCGGGGAGTACCGGTGTGGTACCGGCCAAATACCCTCCGAAGGTCAAATTAGAATTATTCTCGCTGCTCTAGAGTGCTAGAGAGGGTAAATTACGCGTACCTTGGCTTGTGAGGGTACTTGGGTTTTTATAGTAGAGAGGGCTGACCCTCTTTTCCTTGGAGTAGAAGTCTTTTCCTTGTAGGAGTCTCCTTGGGCGTATTTTACGGGATTCTTTCCATATAGGAGTCTTTAGGTTCCATGAAACGTGGGGAGCAAGTTATTTACTTATACGTGCAAAATGGAAACTTCATAGACTGACGCCGTCAGTTTATGTTATCCCGTCAGTCTATGCTTACTCCGTAAGCTTCAGGAAGTTCGGCCCTATGTGGAGTTCTTTTGCCTTACATCACCGTCAACCTAGAAGGTAAACTGACGGCAAGACCATCTCGTCATCCTTGTTAAGTCTGCATCTTCACCCTTACCAGGTCTGCACCGTCGCCTTTGTCAGGTACCTGCCGTCACCCTTGTCAGGCACGTGCCGTCACCCTTGCCAGTGTTTTTATCCTCATCAGTTACAAAGGTCATTACTCCAATCATCCATTTCTCCTTCTGAGGATCCTTTTCAGGCTCGGACTGTAATCAACACATGAAATGAAGATTATATTAATCACTGATATTGTAAACGACTACAATATAGAACTTTATAACAATCATGCTCAAGTGTATCCACCAACTCAGACTGTGATCTAACTAAGACCTCATACATTTGGGTAGTAACTCTAAACCCATGCCAACCTTTTTGTAAAGTACCAATGACTAAGGAAACATCGGAGCTCTGAGTCCTGACAAGACATCAAGAAGGGTGCTTTAAAACCTTCTCAAATCTAACTTTTGTTATGATGTATCCTAGTCCTTTGCTCACCACCATCTATATCCTTAACTTAGGTTGAAGCTAATATGATCAAAGTTGCATACCTTTGTAATGAATTGCTTAGCTGCCAGAAACATTAATTGTAATCCAAAAGAACCAAAAACAATCATTCCCTGCGAGTTCAATATAAATTAGTAAAATACTTGATGCATTCTAGCAAAAGTGTTGTAAAAAAAGTGTTCAAACAGAGTCTGGGCATATATGATGTGATTATTAGCTTGCCTTGGGTCAACATCCCCATAAGTCATTGTCCCCTTGAACCTACATTCAAAAACTAAGACCAAAACCGGTGCGATTTATTCCCAAGTGTAGATTGTTTGACCACTTTTCCATTTAATCACAAAAACAAAACAAAGTTTTTATTCCAAACTGTCTATTCCTAGGTTGATATGCAGAAACAAAAAGCCAATGGTCCCCTGAATTTTATCAATAAACAAGTTCTGCCAAAAATCTTTATTTTATTTTTTTTCAAACTCAAAAGACTCTAAGCTCAATATTTCGATAACAAATGAGAGTCTAAAGCATAACCTGATGAATTAGGCATGCATTTATATTAATTTCAACCTTCTTGTAATAGAATAAAAGTATAACTCTACCCTAACACCATTAAATTTTTCTTTGTTGCTTTTCCCTCTAGCATTTGTGGAATATGATACAGTTGAGGCAACAACAGTAAGGGTGGAAATATTCATTTCCCTCATTGATCACATTAATGATTGCCAAAATGACAAAAAGGAAAGCATGCAACCTTCTGTTACCGTAATGGCCTGACAAAAAAGAGAACACTACCTTTTACTACGGCAATAAAACTTATTAAACTGATTGCATGAAGGGAGAGTCTTAAATTCAAATATAGATTAAAGTATTTCCAAATGCACCCTCACAATTGTTGGGTTGAATGACTTACCACTGGCTGCATCCGTTTCTTTCCAATGGGATACTTATGCGGGTTTGGGTTTTGCATAGCATGAGACGTAAGCCACAATATAAATCCCCACAAGAGATCAAGGAATGGATCCAAGATTGAGGCAATAATTGACAATGATTTGCTCTCAATAGAAGCAGAAACCTTTAATGCAAAGAGCACGATGTCAACTATGTTTGTTAGAAGGATAGCCATCCTATCACTCTGCTTCATCTCATCCTGATAAAGTTTAAATAGATTAACAAAAAAAAAATCAGTTTCTGTTTTCCGGCAAACGAGACAGATTTTACTTGAAAATAGATTTTTTTTTTTTTTTCTATTTTTTAGCCACACTTCAAAAAATTATTAAGAGGGAAAGACATAGAAAGATTAACAGGGAAGGAAATGAACAAAGCAACAATTTGTTTATTCATTTAGTGTGAGTTTGGATAGAGCTGAAAACAAATTTCAGTCGCGTTGGGTGTTTTTTTGCAGATCATGTGCACTGTTCACGAGACCCACGAGTATGAAATTTAGCAAAAAGAATTTTAAAACTGGGTCCCACACGACACTATTCATATTTAAAATTTATTTTGCTACAGCGGTTTCATTTTTCAGTTTTCAACAATAAGGGGAATCTAAACAGACCCTTAGACCCTTATTGTGATTTACAATAATGTATTTATAGGAGACTAACTCTGATCTAATTGGCCCATGTGGTTCAAGATGATTGGCTAACTATTTTAGCATGTGTTCTAAGAACTAGTCATGTGTTAAGTGTGTTACGTGTGCTTAATCCTTAAGAAACTAACTAAATAATTGAAAAGATGAAATTACAATAGTTATTAGAAGATTACAAGAATCATATCAGTATGCCTATAACATAATTTGGGGTTTCTAATATTTCTCTCCCCTTCAAACACCTTGCCCACAATGTGGTATTATTGAGTGGCATCTTCATGAGGGGTGGTTGGCAACCTATGAAGTACAAACACGGATTTGGGCTTAGTTATGGGTATGTATATGACACGGTGACACGACAATTTTTGAAAAATTAAGACACCGGTACAGTGGAGATGCGTATATTAATTAATTATTTAATATTGTTATCTTTATTTTTAAATATTTTTAAGCATTTATTTTTTCATATAATGTTAAATATAGCAATTC